>NC_051220.1:4015000-4230000 GCF_015220715.1 Pygocentrus nattereri | reverse complement strand
ACAGTATATGGCCAAAAGTATTGGGACTCCTAGTTATTGAGTTCTATTGCTAACAGGTGTATACAATTCAGCATATGTCTATGTGATCTCCATAGACAAACACTGGCAATGGAATGGTTGATACTTAAGAACTCAGTGATGTGGTAATAAGTCAGTTTGTGAAACTTCTGTCCTGCTAGATCTGCCCCAGACAACTGTAAGTGCTAATACTGTGAAATAGAAGCATCTACGAGCAACAGCTTAGTAAAGAAGTGGTAGACCACGCAAATTCACAGAGTAGGCCGCCTAGTGCTGAAGCGCACAATGCCTGTCCTCCATTAGGAGCTTCACAAAATGGGTTTCCATGGCCGAGTAGCTTTACACAAGCCGGAGATCAAAATGCACAAAGTGTCGGGGGGGGACTGGTGTAAGGAAAACGTTACCGGCCTGACTGCATTGTGCCAGCTGTGAAGTTTGGCGGAGGAGGGATAATGATATGGGGTTGATTTTCAGGGGTTGGTCTAGAACCCTTAGTTCCAGTGAAGGGAAATATTAAAGCATCAGCAGATCAAGACATTTTGGACAATTGTAAGCTTCTAACTTGGTGGGAACAGGTTGAGGAAGAACCTTTTCTGTTCCAGCATGACTGAGCCCCAGCGCCATGAAGGCATGACTGGGGGTGAGTTTGGTGTGGAAGAACTTAATTGGCCCTCACAGAGTGCTGAACTCAACCCCATCCAACACCTTTGGGATGAACTAGAATGGAGATTATGATCCAGGCCCTCTCGTCCAACATCAGTGTCTAACCACACAAATGCCCTTCTGACACACAGTCACTCTCCAAAATCTTATAGTAAGCTTCCCAGAAGAGTGGAAGCCGCAAAGGGGGACCAGCTCCATAGTACTTTTTTTGGATTTATAATAGGATATCATGAAAGTTCCTGTAGGTGTCTCAATACTTTTGTCTATATATTCTATGTTTTATGTGTAATATTGTGTTCCGAATTAAATGTTATGATGTGCATGTGTTGTGTGTGATCTCTGTCTGTAAGCTGTACCTGAGAGGACGTTCTGAACAGTTGTTCCTAGCTGTCTATTTATAGGTTTAGAACACCTAATTTGCCAATGGTCCAGGCCTATTTAAACATAGTCATTTTCTATGTGAGGTGGGTCAGCACTTTCAAGCTTTTTGGACATTCTAATGCATTTGGCTGCCCTTTTCACAGGAATAGCACTAGCAGTTGTCTGGGGCAGATCTAGCAGGGCAGAAATGACATGAACTGACTTGTGGCAAAGGTGCCATCCTATGACAGTATCAGTATGAAACATTCTGCTGCCAGTGTTTGTCTCTGGAGATTGATTTTATACACCTGTTTGCAATGGGTGTGGCTGAAACACCTGAATTCAATGCAGTGTATCTGGAGAGGGGCAATATGATATGCTAGTGTTATCATGATAAATTGCATCACAATACACTTTTAGCAGTATATCATGGACATGGTCAGTACTTCTACAATAATGAACTGAAAAACACAAAGGCTTAGATTTAGACCACTTAACTGCATAGTAACAAGAAGCACTGGATGTTAGCCCATCCCACCTTACTTAATTAATGTTTTGTTGCAAAATGTTTGATTTTGCAGTTTATTTTTGTGTTGCATTTAGTAGATATTTTTCATTTATTGTCTGAACTGACCTCAGACAAACTGGGTCTTGATGGATATCATGTATTGTGAAAAAGTATTGTGTCTACAACTGTCGTGATATCAAATATTTTTGCCATATCATCCAAACTTACTTCTCTTTGTCTCCCTCCCTCCAGACACCTTCGCTAGTAAAGTGGCCGCCACCCAGGACCAGTATGCGGACGCCTCCATCGGCAACGTGACAGGCAGCAACGCGGTCAACGTGTTCCTGGGCATCGGCGTGGCCTGGTCCATCGCAGCCATCTACCACCAAACCAAGGGCAAGGATTTCCACGTGGAGCCGGGCAACCTGGCCTTCTCGGTCACCCTCTTCACCATCTTCGCCTTCATTTGTGTGGCCACGCTTATGTACCGGCGCCGGCCGGACATCGGCGGAGAGCTGGGCGGCCCGCGGACTGCCAAAGCGCTGACCACCATGCTGTTCATCAGCCTTTGGCTGATCTACATCCTCTTCTCCTCACTTGAGGCTTACTGCCACATCAAGGGCTTCTAAACATACACCTACGCACATACATACATACACACACGCATACACACACATTAACGCACACACATACACCGATGTCCATACAGAGATGCGTACACTCACCTTGCATATGTACACACAGGTTAAACATGAAAAACAACAACAAACAAACAAACAAAACAGAAGCGGAATGAGCAAAGACTACATGAATGAGAAGGAAGCAACAGTGGCCAGAACTCTGCTAACCTGCTTTTATAGTTTTGTTTGATTTTTTGTTTATTTGGGTTTGTCTTTTTTGTCTCCTCTCCAACATTTGATGTTCCTCTTGAAATGCATGAAGGACTGAATGTGATTGGAAAATTGCTGGCTGGTCAAGACATCCCATTGGCTTGGATGGAGGACATGAAGTACAGGGACTCTTAAAGGAAAACTCTGTTGTCTTAAAATGTGATTTTTTTTTCAGGATTCGTTTGGTGGTTTTTTTTTGTGAAATGAGTGCTTCTAAAGTAAAATTCAATGCAAACGTTACCTCCGCTAGGTTTCCACAGGGTGTAGATCAAGACAGTATTTGCTTTTTGAAACTAATGGGGCAGCACAACATTCTCCAACTGTTGTGCTGCCATTTCCTTCTCGTAGTACCTGATAAAGAACAGAACGCATGTAATCACATAACTTGCTTGGGACTATTTACTGTTCTGCTCGTCTTTGAATGTTGTTGGTCGTGGTTTAGTGGTCTGCGCTCCATCACTTTCCATGTCTGTGTCCCAAATGGGGGGGTCAATCCTTGACATATCTTACTTTAGAAGCACGTATTTTGCACCAACATTAATCTAAATTACTTTAAAAGCTTGCACAAATGTTTTTGGAGAAACTGTTGGAATTTCCTTTATGTGTAAGACTTGAGTAATAATCTGACTTTTGATGAAAAGCAAATACAAAACCAGCCCAGTAGTCAGGAAATATCACATCTGCAGTCCCTATATGAGAATGGAACTCTGGGAAATGTAGTTCTGATGACTGTATATATTACAAGGCTTGAGACCTTTATGATTACATCTTTAAGTATTTCTTGTGGAGGACATGTAGACGTGTCCACAAAGCACCAGAAAACAGCGTTAAATGCACTGTTGCGGGAACGTAGATCGACAGGCTTTCTTTCAGACAGATCAGGCCCATTTCTTGCCATCATCTTGAAGCCATTTTCAGCTCCTAGTTGCTGGTGTGCTGCTGATACTTGATTAGTCTGTGAGTCTCATCATGACAAAAACTGTGGCTACCATGAGACCGGGTACATTGTGTAGGCCAGTTGTCCACAGTCCCAGCCCTAGGGAAGCCCAGCTTAGTGTTTCCCAATTCAGACACCTTATTCAGCTAATGAAGGGTTTGTTTGTTGCGGAAGAGTTGAGTAAGGTGTGTTTGAATGACGGAAAATACTGCTGGGACTGAGGCTGCTTTAATTTTAGTACCAGGACAGTAGATTGTGCTACAGACTGAGCAATAGAAGTCTTCTCTGAGCCCAGGATAAGCTAAAGTGTTAGCAGAGATCATGGTAGACGCACATATCATTATCGTTATTCGGTGGGCTCTGGCGACTAAAACTGATCTGGTTAGGGAGCGTCCTGCTTGGAGCTTTGAAGAAGTAGGCTAAGGCACAGGGCTAGTTTACCTGTTGGCCTTTCCCGTACAACCAAACAGTTTTCATCCTTTCTCCTCAGTCACTGTAGAGCAATGATGCTTTTAGCAAAGGCACACAATCAAAACGAACGAGTTATAATGTAATAATACTGTGATAAATCAAGATTAGCAAATGCTTGGTGGTGAGCCTGTACAAGTCAAACGGTCTCCGGATATTTCAGTAACTGAAACACACTACAATGATTGAAATAGGAAGCTTATCAATGCTACAAAGGTAGAGTGAAGGTACTTCCAGGCCTTTTGTGGGAGAGATACCCTCCTACAGAGTTCAATGCTAGTGCTAATCAAGCACAGCTTGCTCCTGAAGACCTTGATTAGACCTTTCAAGAGCACAGTTGGAGGTATCTGTTAGCGTGTGTGTGCTAAAATGCTCAGTGGGGCCTGCAGCAAATACATCAGGGGTGGATCCTTAGAGAAGAAAGCACTGCATGCCCAAGTCTAGAACTAGCCGATGGACTGAATGTTGTCTCCAATCCAACTAGATTTTGCCAACTCTTCCTACGTGGTTCTGCTAAGAAGTCCAGGATTAGCTGAATGAAATGTTAGATTTGAGCTGGAGGTGAAACCTGCAGGAAGACAGATCTCCAGGAGCAGGGTTTGGGATCATTGGTCCACGTCCTTGTTTCCCTAAGTTGTCCCTAGGAACCTCCAGACAGTTCACAGTTTTGCTTTGTTCCAGCTTCTGTCTCAGTCCCATCAACTATTCAGTGTTTTTGATTGCTTGGTTCAGGTGTGTTGGAAGCTGTGGCAAGAAGCAAAGCTGCGGAGATGGAGTTCCCTGGAGAATGGATTGGGCACCACTGGTCCACACATTGGGCACCCTTCCTTGTGAAAGATTTGACTGATTGGTGAAACTATGGGTGAGATTCCTACATGCTCTAAAAATGAAAGTGCCCTAAAAGGTTCTTTGGAGAGACCGCACAGACCAGAGATTCTCGGACCAGTTGTCGGGGCCCCCCAGAAAGTCCTTGTTTGCTCTTTCCCAGGTCCCAACATGTAGAAATAATGAAAAAATGTGGACTGTCTGTGGGGCACCCTGCGTATGAGTATTACCACCACTTTCTGTTCACCAAGGAACATTTCAGTTGATGGATCTTGACCTGAAATGACGTGGAAGCATAAAGATCCTTTTAAAGTGTAAAGTATGTCCACATGATGTAGGTTTTTCTTAGAACCGTACATCCAAGTACCATTCCTTTAAAGAGTGCAGTTGCTAAAGTTCGAGAAGGATCTAAGCTGAGTTTTAGGGTAGGAGAGTTGAAGGTGAACTCCAGAGTTTAGCTGAGGAGCCAGATACGATGCAGCAGGCCCTTGACAGATGGGTTTTCCACCGTTCTTTCTGCCAGGTCCTGCGCATCACATCGATTGCTTGCATTCCACTTCTCCGACTGCCGACTGCAGAACAAGAGTTTACACTGACGACTGTTACCATCCGTCCAGACACCCGAACATGAACGCACACACATAAAACATGGCCTAGCAAAACACATGATGGTAGCTATGGTCTCACACATTTGCTCAGTCATACACGCACACCCATACACACACATTTTCATCTGTGTGGAGTTTACGAGGGCGCGTGGTCCCTCCAGTCCTGCTGAGATTATTTCATAACCTGCTGCGTATTTGGACGTGTAAGGCAAACACTGCAGATTAGCCGGGATTTTAGAAGCAACAACTTTAGACGTAGTCCGGTTTTAAAGTCTTAGATCTAGTCTGGGTATGACACCAAACATCCTTAGAATAGCTTGGTTTTTAAAAAAGCTAGAAAGAAGATTTCAGATTAGAATGGCTTTAAACATCGGGAAAAAAGGGACAAAAAAAAAACAACGGCAAGATATTTTTCTCTGTCTTGTTCAGATTTTCAATCTTTGGGAATATTCTAGACTAGAACTGAAATAGCATTTAAGACTGAGTAGCCTGTTTTAGATTTGAGACAAATAATATGGCTCACATAGTTTAGTTTGCTCCAAATTTGCCAAAGGGAGAAGGTCTTTCTAGGTGAGAATTCCAGTGTCGCCCAGCTCCAGAAGTGGGTTTTGTATTTGTAACTGACCTTTTTTTTTTTTTTTTTACCAACACCAAAAAAAAAAACGCCCCTGAGAAGAAGAAGCTTAGTGATGTTTCTCCCCTGCCTGGGGCCTTTCTTATGAGTATTTATACATGATGGATGTTGGGTGTGCCACCTGTGCCCTCGTCCACAGTGTCTCAATCTTTTCTTGGCTGCCTGAGCATCTTACAATTTGCATTTTTTAAGGAATTTTGGGAATTGTAACTTGATCTGTGAAGCAGAAAAAGGCTGTAAAAACGGCTGTCCTTTGATTGCTTTCTTCATTTCCAGGGTGTGTGGGCACCAAAATGTGCTCGTTTTTCTTTCGTTTTTTTTTTTGTTTTTTGTTTTTTTAAATAGCCTAAAAAATGGTTGCACTGGCTCTCGTGTTTTCTGATGGAAAATTTAATGACATGGATGCTGAAGAGGACCCGCCCTCGTGCGGCCATTATCAGGACCCAATACCAACGAAAGACGACATGATTTAAGACTCTAAAAAAGGTGACTCGTTCTCCTGAACCCTGACACTCGTTTCAAAAACCAATAGCTGAAGAGGAGGACGGTGGACTCATGCGAAATACAGCCATACTCCGCGTCCTGCTTCGGGTGGGAGGGAAGCCACCACGGACTTCCTGTGCCTCCTGCTGCCCACGTGAACGCAGCGACCTGTCTGGAGATGTGTCTGCATCTAAATGTGCGTGCGAGTGTATATGTGCGTGCGAATGCGTGTGTGTCTGCCCTCGAGGGGCTTGCCTCGGTGGGACGCCTCTACTGGGGCTGCGGCGTTGCATACCCCCTTCTAGTGGCCATGTCTGCACATCAAACATCCGGCCCATGTCCAAAGGTCCACGTCCAGCCTGTGGGCGTGGGCACAACTGTGGACGTTACTGCATTTCAGAGCCCACCTGTGGCCGAGACCCCACCCCTTGCCCCTTTTCCCCGCCCCCAATGTCCATATTTGGAATGTTAACGTGCTACTTGTTGACACTGTGCATGGATGCTAACCTGTCTGTATATAGTAAGCAGTAACCCATTCGTTCATGTCTGTTGATGGAGGTTTGAAAGCTGTATAGATATTTGGAGATTTCTTTTGGGTTTGTTAGTTTTGTTTCGTTTGTTTTCCTCTCGTTACTAAGTTTTATTTCGAAGGAGTTTTTAATCTCTTGGTCTTAACTTGCACATGTATATGAAAAAGGCAGTATCTGTCGTTCTAGTCAGTACATGGGACTTTTAATCATAAGGGATGCATGGGTACTTGTACAATAACAATAATAATAATAATAACGATAATAATGATAATAATAATAATAATAATAATGCCTCTTCTTGCTTGTTGCCATGGTTGTATTATTTGACATTATAAGAGACTATTGTACATCAAAGGATATTTTGTCATTGAAGAATTCATATGTATATACTGTACAGTTCGAATCCGAAGGCGAGTCGGTTGCCTTGGCATTATCACAGAGCAGCGCATATTTATTTTAAACCCTTTGCTCAACTCACGAATGACAAATATTGCCTTTTGGATGGGTCGTTCTGCTTTCGGCGCTTGTTTCGTCCTCACTCCTTCGCTGAGCAGTGTGCGTGGGTGTATGTCTGTCTGTCTATCTGGATGTATGTCTGCGGAGGTTTCTAACACTAATAAGACATAAGGGGACGCATAACATGTTTCGGTTTTGTGCCGGATCTTGGTGACATCTGGAGAATGTCTGTGAGATGTTGTGCCTGGTGCGTACGTGTATGTCATTTCGAGCCCCCCACCCCAAGACCCTTCTTTCCCCCACTGCTCAGATGGATTCTGGTTTTTTCAGGGGTTTAATAATATCTTTGGTAATATCGTTTTATTTCCTCGCTTGCCGTCTCTCTTCCCATCCCTGGTCTATGTCTTCACTGACTCCTCGCGCTAACAGGCGTCCCGTGTTGGAACCTGGCCTGTAAACTGATCTGGCATGCTAGGTTATGATTCGATTTGGCTAATTTCACAGTCCCAGTCATCTCTGAAGTTTGCCGCAATCGTGTAGTCATGTTCCGTGGCTCCGTGACAGATATGAATATTCATATTCCAAAGTAATAACTAGTTTGACACGAATGCAACACCTTTGCACATGATACTCCAATCGCATTCTTTTATGTATTGAATGTATCTGAGAGACTAATGTCTCTTACCTACTTACATAGGTCTTCAACATAGGTCAGCAATAAATGTGCTGCTCAATTGGATTTAACTTTCGTCAACAGTCCGATCACGAGTGTCTGTACATGTGCGTCATCATTCATTGCTTTTTCAAGGAAAGGAAAAGGACCACAGCTGGGAATTTCAAGTCTTAAAATCAGATCGTTAGATCCGATTTGCTTGCAGTCGTTTAGATCATGGTAGCTCTGTGATCAGATTTTTTGTAGAGTTCAAGTAAAATTACATTTATAATAATAAGAAAAAAATCCGACCTACTTGTTTTAGTGATCAGATCACGCTAGCTCCACTTTTTGCAGATTAGACGGATTAGAAAAAGATCCGATTCATTAAAAGAAGAAGGAGGATCAGATTGTCTGTCTTGTTTTAGTAATCAGACCACACTGGTTCTGTGATCAGACATTCTTTTTTTTTTCGTTGTTTTGTTTTTACTTTCTGTTTCGCTTTTTTTTGTGAATTACAGCTCAAGAAAAAGATCAGATTTAGAAAAAATTGAAAAAAAAAGATCAGCTTGACTAGATGCACTTGATCTAACTATGCCGGTTCTATGATCAGACCTTAGTTTGTGTTTGGGTGTGTTGCTCTTTCTTGCTTTTCTTTTTCTTTCCTCATGTTAGATTTCAAGAAAAAGATCAGATTTAGAAACTTTAGGAAACAGATCGGATTTACTTGCTTGTTTCGGTGATTAGACCACACTTGTTCCAGTTTTACACTTTAAGAAAAAATCAGATTCATTAAAAGAAGAAAAAGCAATCTGATTGGCTCGCTTGTTTAAGTAATCAGACCGCACTGGTTCCATTATCAGACATTCATTTTATGCTTGTTTTTTCTGTTGTTTTCCAGGTTAGATGTCAAGAAAAAGAACAGATTTATTAAAAGAAGAAAAAAAGAAAAATTGACTTGCTTATTTTAGTGATCAGACCACACTGGTTTGATTAGCTGCACTGATCCGACTGTGCTGGTCCTATGATCAGACCATAGTTTTGTGTTTGGTGTTTTTCTCTTTTTTTGTGAGTTAGACTTCAAGAAAAGCATCAGATTTATAAAAACAGATAAAACAAAAACTGATTGACTAACTTCACATGGTAATCTGACAATGCTGGTTCAATTATTAGACCTTAGATTTGTTTTAGTTTTGCTTTTTCTTCTTTCTCATTTTTTGTGGATTAAAAATCAGATTTACTTGCTTGTTTTCAGACCACACATTTCTTTTCACATTTTACAGAAAAAAAAGATCAGATATTTACATAAAAAAAGAAAAAAAAAGATCAGATGTACTTTCATGTCTTAGTGATCATACTGCTGTCATGATGAGTATTTTATGCTTGCTTGTTTTTTCATTCTTTTCGCTTGAGAAAGATAATATTTATTAAAAGGAGATCAGATTTGTTTGCCCGTAATCAGACATAATGTTTTCTTTTTATAGTTTGTGTATTTTTTTTTTAAATGTTCTTTATTTATTCATTTTCTGCTGGTTAGACTTCAAGAAAGACATCACATTTTTTGTCAGTTACACTTTTAAATGTATTATCTGCTATTTAATGAGGAAAAAGATCAGACGTTCCTGCAGGTCATAGAGATCAGACCATATAGTTTCCTTTCTACTTTCTGCTGGTTAGAAAAAGAAAAAGATCTGGTTTATGTAAACTTGCTTGCTTGTATAAACACAGTCTTCGTGATCAGACCAGACTGGTTCCGTAATCAGACGTGACTGTTTAACGCAGGGTGTCAGTGATGTGTCAGGCAGTGGGCGACGGCTGGCGATGTTAAAGCAAGCTGTTCTACTGCGGTCTGTCATATCGCCTCTTTCCTTCCGTACTTCTATCAGTCTGTCTCTCTTTCTCTTCACCTGTCGCGCTCTCTCTTGCTTCACAGCCCCGCCCCGCCCCGCCCCTTTGTTTCTAATGATTGTCTAATTTGTTTTCATTTGACTATGAAGAACTGAAGATCCTGATTTTGTTGTCCTGATTTTTTCTTTATGTTGCACTCAAACTAATAAGAAGGAAGTCCACTAACTGTGATTGCCCCCCATGGTACACCTCTACACAGGAAATAAAGTTTGGGATATCCTGTTTAGAGCCCATGGACTGCAGCGTCTCTTTCTTACAGCGATACACACTCATTGTTCATATAATCAGTTCAGTACTTTTGTACGGGTGTGTTTAATGAGGGATGCATCGATGCCGATACTAGCACTTATTCATATTCATACTCATAAAAAGGCACCAATACCAGCATTCGAATCCGTCTGATACCTTGGGACATAGGTGTAGCTCGTGGGTTGGTAACCTGCGGCTCTTTTACTGCCCTGTTGTGGCTCCACAGCAGAATTAGATTATTAGGTGAAAATAAAGTAAACCTGCTTTACAGTGAAATAAAGCTTTGTTGATCGTTTTAGCACAATTTTATCAATAAATGGTCTTAACCTCTGGAATTAATATAGAACTTCTAATTCAGCCTTTAACCATGAAGATTGGTGCGCAGACCGCTGGTCACCATAGCAACGCAGACAAGTTAGCAGCTAACAAAATGAGAAAATTTAAGATGAGCATCGATAATTTTGAGACTATTTGCATTTAGCTGCAACTAAAAAACAGCTCCAGCTGGTTTCCTGACGCGTTTAATCGAGAAAATGTCAAACGCTAAAAAGTCGCAAAGCTGAAGTCAGTTTCTCGTTCGCCAGGTTTTTATTTCCAATTCTCCGGTTCCACCTTAAATGATGCATGCAGCAGTTACATTCTGGCGCCTCAGGCACCATTTAAGGTGGAAGGGGAAAATTTGAACAAGAAGCTGGCGAATGAAACAACTTCAGCCTCATGAAAAGTCAAACATTGAGAGACATTTTACAAGAAACTGTCCAACTTTTGAGGTAAAGTTTCCTGCTGGAGATGCGCAAAAAGCAGCTATGGCTGAGCTAAAGCTGAAAGCAGAGGTCAGGTTCAATATCCTACCTTGACAAATTCCAGCTGAGCATTTACTGAGCAAACTTAGCTAATTTTTAAGTGCACACAAACACAATCACACTTGGGTGGTATGGGTATAGCCACATAAGCTAGTAAAACGGAGGCGAAAAAGTCCACATTTGCAGTATGAAAGTTTGTATATGCCAGCTTTGATGACTGAACAGAATAGCTGGACTTGTTTAAATAGTTTTAGGTATAAATTAAGATTAAGATTAATTGACCCTTATTAGTCCCACAACGTGGAAATTTCACCTCCGCATTTAACCCATCCGTGAAGTGAAACACCACATACACACTCACATAGTGAGCACACACACACTAGGGGGCAGTGAGCACACTTGCCCAGAGCGGTGGGCAGCCCAATCCGCAGTGCCCGGGGAGCAGTTGGGGGTTAGGTGTCTTGCTCAAGGACACCTCAGTCATGTGCTGTCGGCTCTGGGGATCGAACCGGCGACCTTCCCGTCACGAGGCTGGATCCCTAACCTCCAGCCCATGACTGCCCAAAAACTAAACTTTGTTATAGTGATATTTTAAAATTTCTTTGTAAAATAGACTACAAAAAGATGTAAAATGTAACAGGTGAGCTCCTCCAATATGATGCTGCCACTATGCTATAGAGACTATTGAGATGGATCAGGATCAAAACTATGAAATGTACAGCTGTGCAGAAGTGCTTTCCAGACAAGGAGCAAAGCTCTGCTGCAACACTACTTGATCCAAGATAACTAAGATAGCATATCTAGCTAAAGTAGATTTTAATGATTTAATAGTTAAGGCACTCATTTACATAAACAACTACTAAATCTTAAGTAGGTAATTCAGTGTGGTGTCAGAATCAGTATCGATAAGTAATAAAAACGTACTCATACCTGGTCTGAAAAAATGATATCAGTGCATCGCTAGGTTTTACCTTTAGAAGTTGCAAGTATCATTAACATAGTACTGTTTAATATTAGGTATTTCTCACTTGTAGCTCATTATAACAAATGGAAAAATTCTTCAGAAAGTGCAGATTATAAATATTCAATGCACAGCACATTTGTGTTTGTAAGTATGCATGTCCACATAAAAAGCATGTGAACACAAACACTGTTTCTATTTTTATTTTTGTTTATTTTTTGTTTACTCATGTCCTCATTACAATATGAGTGGACAAGCCCAACATTGACGCTTTCATCGGCATGAGGTGCATGTGGGCTTTTGGTTTGGAGCTAACTTTAGCTTTGTGTATCCTCCATCTTTCAATTCATTTTTAATAGTTTTTATCGTCTGTAACTGTAGAACTACAAAGTGTTGATACTGTTGATACAAGTAGGTGTACATAATGAAATGGCTTTGACAGCTTATACAGTATAAGGGGAAAAGAACAAGGGCTCAAATATAAAAATATGCATATGGTTCATTTATGTCTTACCTTTAATGACTCGATGCACTGAAGAAATGATAGATGTTTGCTTTGAATTTTAAGCCCATGCCAGCTTTTGTCAAATATCAAATTAGTAGAAAGCAAACCAACAATAGATAGAAAATGCAAGTTTTGAGGGGCAGACATACTTTTAAACATAACTTGTTAATCTTTTTACCGCAGTTGGAGCTTCAAAGTCAAAAACTCGGCAAAATGAACAGCACTTGAAGCAAATAAACTCTGTGGAGCTGCCTGTTGTGTTAGCCAGTTCCAGATAGGCTAATATCGTGGTCTGCCACACTAATATTTTGAGGCAGAAGCGAGCCTCTTATTCAGATTTCTTTTCCATCTCAAAAAGTCTCACAGTTGCACACTAGTAGCCGTCCAGTCATGTGAACATAATCTTTATTTTCTGTATGGGTCTCAGTTACAGTTAGCAAACCTGGGCTGTGTCGCTTGATCTGAGGACTGATGGTTTAAACCCTACACTATAGATATACACTTAGATGTAACAGTAGCTGTTATGTGCATTAGTTAATATGTTAGCTTGCAATAATCGGTCCACCGGGAATTCTCCCAAGTCTCCTGATCTCCTACTCCAGCACTGAGTAAGGCCGTGGATGCAGCTCTTTTCAGACATACTGTCCACATTCAGTGCTGGCCCTATGCTGTCGGAGACTTAGAATTCCTCTGAATGTGTGAAAACATACAGATACTGATTACTTTCTGAACTCAAAACAAATATTCAACACTTTCGGTGAACTTTCATTATGTAGGAGGACACGATCTGCACAGTGTGGGTTATTTGAACACACTGAGTGTGCATAAGCTGACCTGAGAAGAGTTCACGTACTGTAGTTGGCAGGAACATAAACAGGGAGTGAAATTGGGAAGCATCTTGCTCTCTCTCGCTCTCTAATTCTGATCAATTCTGGATACTTTTATGGGTTTCTCTGCAGGCACATACAGTTCACAGTCAGGTGAGAGTGTATGTGTGTATGTGTGATGCAAGAGAGTGAAAGTGTGTGTGTGTGTGTGTGTGTGTGTGTACGTGTGTGTGTGTGCGTGTGCATGTAAAATAATGGAGCACATTTGATAAGGCAGTCCACCTCCTCCTGGGCTTCATCTCCCTGGCAGCCTGTGAAGGCCAATTCAGGAATTTAATTGCAAATGGAAGCGGAACTGAGTGTAAAAGGCCATATGTTGAGAAAAATCCCATTTACAGTCCCCATTAATGCAGTAATGCAGTAATGCAGCTGAAACTGCGCTGGAAGCGGCCTTGTCAATGAAAATACAGAAGTGATCAGCTTGAAAATAACTCAGAACACCCAGGATCCTTTAGCTGAGTAAATGGATTAACTCAAAATAGAATGCAAATAATAATAGAAATTCATGAGCTTCTGTTTCAAAAAAGTCAAATTTGGGACAGTAGGTAAAATACAAACAAAAACACTTTTACAGGTACTTAATTGAGTAATAAAGAAAAAAACTGCCCACATAAGTCATGAATAGGAGCGTTCACAAAAAGCTCAGTCATCCCTTTGCTAAAAACTGCACGAACAGTCCAACGGCTTTCAGGGAGATTCTGACATTCACTAATGTTTGCTTATTTGGCAAATCTTCTTAGGTAAGAACAGAATCCAGAAACACTCAAGAGCACAAAGGTGTAAGAACATGTCATGAATCTGACGTGCACTTTTTCTTAGCGCCTTTCTCAAGAGCTGATTTAATAAAGGCTTAGAACGATATTGATGGTTTTCACCACCTACAATCCAAAACAATATTATCAGATTTAGAAAATCCAGAGAAATCCGTGTAAAGAGCAAGACTGAAAAGCAATACTGAATACTTGTTCCCTCTGTCAGCACTGTAACATACTTTATGTAATGAATGTAACCACATGGACTCTGGAATTCTTCAGAACATCCTTGTCAGTAAACAAACTTTGTCACTGTTTCTACAAACGCAAGTTAAGACTCTACTATGAGTGGGAGCAATACATCAGAAACGCCGCCGACTTCTCTGGGCTAAAGCCCATCTGAAATGGACTGGCGCAAAGTGGAAATATGTGCTGTGATCTGAAAGTCTTTGGAAATAATAGCCACTCTGGGCACTCGGCCAAAGAGGGAAAAGACCGTCCTGATTGTGACAAACACAAAGTTCAAAAGCCAGCATCTGCCATGGTATGAGGGTGTGTTAGTGCCAAGGGGATAAGTGACTTGCACATCTGTGAAGGCACTGTTAATGCTGAGGGGTAAATATGCATTTTGGGGCAATATATTCTGCCATCTAGACAATGTCTTCTTCAGGGATGTCCATGCTTGTTTTAGTCAGACAACAACAAGCCACATTCCATATGTTTTACAATAGTGTGGCTTTGTAGTAAGAGACTACAGGTGCTAGACTGGCCTGTCTGCAGTCCAGATCTGTGTTTTTCTCTTCTGAGGTCAATGCTTTGCAGATGCCTAATAAGTTACAACTTATTTGCTACCACCAGCCATGGGAGTGAAATTCAGTTTCACCCACCAACAAAGTGGTCACACCAATCCAGAACAGCAGTCCTGGTGTCACTATGTAAGGGGGAGCGAGGAGGCGGACGCACACGCTGAGATAAGCGAGATTTATTAGGGGCAAATCCAGGGTCGTGGTCAAAACAGTCCAGGGTCAGTGAGCCGACACGTACAGATTTGGGGTATGACATAAAGATCAGAACCCACACAAACAAAGACCAGTTACACAGATACGAGGATACAAAGATACAAAGACTGGCAAACACAAGGGGCAAACACAGGGCTTAAATACACGTAACAATGAGGGACAGGTGAAAACAATCAGGGTCGGAGTTACAAAACCAAAACAAGAGCACATGGACAGGACTGGGAGGAGCCAACCGTGACACACTACTGCTCACAAACAGTGATTTAGCTCAGCATTACTAAAACTTTCAAGGTATGAACAATGACAGCAGCAGATGTGCATTTGCGAGTGATAAACAGCGTCACTGTTGTTTATAATTCCGTTTCTCACCACATGGCCAAACAGGCACACAGCAAGCTTCCTTTAAGTGAACTTTTCTACATTTTGTTATTATACAGTTGTATGGAAAACTTTGGGTGCCCCTGGTCAGATGACAAGTATAAATCCTCCATAGAAAACACACTGCTGCACATTTATGTGCTGAATTTTACATATCGGGAAAAAGTAACATAAAATATGGCCAGAGAACTTGTAGAGGGCAGAATTCCCACTCTGCAACGTCTTTCAGGTTTCTCAAATGCTAGAGGGCGCTCTTGAGTGGGCCCAAAATGAATGGGTTGATATGGAGCATTTGAGCAAAATCATAGTTTATAAATGTTTAAACATTTTTAATGTAAAAGGATACAATCACACAGAACAGCATAAACACTAACACTGCTGATATATGTTTAAGAGCTTTTAAACTCGAGCTATAGGAGTTTAAAGCAGCACCTCATGTAGGTCCATGACATCGGTGAGTGCGAACAGCCAATGAGCTGCCCATCAATCATCCCGCTCTAGCAGTAAAGCCTGCCCTCTGCTGCCCAAAACCCGTTTGCTGTAGGAAAATGGAAACATACAAGTGAGTTTTCTTTTTTTTAAATACATTTAAATACAACTTTTCGTTTAGCCGTTGAGCTCCACTAACTCCCATTCATTGAGGACTCCCTTGCGGGTGCCCTCTGCTGTTTAACAGTCCTGTTTTTGATATAACGGCGGGAGAAGGAAGTGGCCAGGCTCCTCGTAAACCGGCCCTGATATGGCCTCTGCAAATGTTATGGCACATTTTATATTTATTCAATATGTTGAAGTCAGTAAATAAAAAGAAACAGTGCACCAAATCCAGTCTGGAAGGTGGAACTTAAGCCCGGCTGTGGATCTTACTGCAGTCTCCAAGAATTTGAAGATGCTCCTCACTGACTCCTGCAACGCAAAACTGCCTTCCAGTGCACACAGCAGTTACACTCTTCTCTAATTTAGATTGTATCCCTCCATCCTCCTCGAATGCTCCTTCCGTGCACGCCCAGTGCAGCTGTCTCCTCAGACGACTTGTCACGTTCTTAATCTGAGGCCACTGCAGTGAGTTAATGGGGCGCTGCAGGCTGGGGGAGATTTTCACATTTTCTCCAGAGCAACGCGATTATGCTGCAGGGCCACGGTGCTATTCTGGTCAAGACATCGCCTCTGTGAAGTCTGAGTGACTGTTCATCCATCAGTCAGGGAGAGATGAGAAGTATTTGAATATATAGACTTGACACTGACTGTGAGCTAAATGCCACATCACACTACAATATAAAAGCACGTGAATACACACATATATATATATATATAATGATAGATTTAACATTGATGACAAACTGAATCCTTTAGCGTTCGCTTTTAACGCTTTCCTTTATATACTTATGACAGTATGAAATGGCAGAGAGATCAGACAATATCAGTGTGAAGGCCTTTTTCTTTGTTTCCTTTCTCTCTCTCTCTCTCTCTCTCCCTCAGTCTCTTCAGTGCAGCTATTCACTGAAACCATGGTCTGTGTTCACATGCAAAGATTTTTGCCAATCCGATTGAATACAGTCCGATTACAGATTCAGGCAGAGGTGTTTATATGCTCACTGTAATCAACAATCTGATGGAAAATCTTCGTTTACATGCTCACAGCAAGTAATCTGATGCAAAATGATACGCATGTGTGGAGAACCACTTGCCATAACAGCAAACATCACGAGCTCCAGTCAGAGGGAGATGAGCAGCAGTGAGCAGTGCTTGTATTTTTAATTGCTTTAAAATGACGTCAGATTCAGGAAAACGTCTTTCACATGTCCTTATTAAAGAAGGCTGAGAGGACGACGTCGTGCTCCGAGACACATAAGCTGGACGTCTGTCCCACCGCCGTCTTTTAAAGATCAGAGCATGAACTTCGTCTCCTCTGCAGACCAGTTTCTGCTTGAACGGTATAAACTGTCACTGTGACGCAACGCACATGCAGAACGGACTGAAACTTTCCAATAGGGAATGTAATCAGATACAGACGTTTACACGGATATTATTCTTCTATTTAACAGATTATTTACAGGATTACCCACCTCATTCAATCAGATAGAAATTGTATATAAAAGAAATAGAACACTCCAGGTCATGCCTGCAATCAAATCACGGCAGTGATGTTATTTTGGGATAACACACTCCCTCTTGAGTTCTATTGCTTCATTATAGTAACTCTTGCCCTGAACTGCTGCTGGTGTTTTCTAACAATTGACTAAAATCCATTTGTCAAGCTACCACTTGCAGTCGCAGTCAGTGCCTAGGAATGCGATTGGCTGATTCCACTGTCACTTCCTAATTATGTTAGTGATTAATCTGATACATCAGTCCTTCAGTTCAGCTCCTGAAGAGCTCACTGGGAGAGCTCACGTGGCTGTATCTACCAACATACCACAGCGAAAAAAATCCTGATTGGACCATTTTTGTTGGGCATCTCAACATTTGAATTTAATAACATACAATATGTCAATGTAAATTTCATATACATTTTATATACATTTGAAATAATAAATACTGTGAAGCAGCTGCATGCAATCCTTATACGAGTCTTTGTTTGGCGAATGTCAGGAGAACGTTACCTGCCCGATTGCATTGTGTCAACTGTAAAGTTTGGTGGAGGAGGGATAATGATATGAGGTTGTTTTTCAGGGGTTGGCCTATAGAATTTCACAAAACTCGTTAAACCTTTCCTAAAGGCCTAGAATGCAGTGCTTTTTACAAAAGCTCCACATTTCAGCAAAAACCAGGAAAAGTGAAAAAAAAACAGTTAAAAATGATTCAATTATATAAATAAATGGGTCTCCCAGCACCTTTATATAACCTGGTGGATCACAAAAATTGCCCCTAACAGATAAACCATACTGAAAGCTTCCATTTTGTAAGATTAAGTGACTCTTATTAGTCCCACAATGGGGAAATTTCATCTCCATGTTTAAGCCATCCTTGCAGTGAAACACCACATACACACTAGTGAACACACACACTAGGGGGCAGTGAGCAGTTGGGGGTTAGGTGTCTTGCTCAAGCACTTCAATCACAAACTGTCGGCCCGGGGGATCAAACCGGCAACCGTCCAGTCACAAGGCCGGTTCCCTAACCCACAGCCTATGACTTTTTCTTTTTGTGAAAGAGGAGAAAATCAAGCTCCATTTATGCTTCAGATCATGAGAAGCAGAAAATGCAACCAACTTCTAAGACTGAACTTATGTGGAAAAATATCCCTGCATAAACTGAAAGTGAGTCTCCTGAAAAGAATAGAAGCTGTAATAAAGGCAGAGTGGATACAGTCAATATTGAAAAAATTCTATATCATTAATTACACTTCTGTATAATTCCCTGTTAAATACAGTGGTATAGTGTAGTGGGTAACATCTCTGCCTTCTATGCTGTAGACTGGGGTTCAATCCCCCACCTGAGTAAGCACCCTACACTACACCAATAAGAGTCCTTGGGCAAGACTCCTAACGCTACCTTCGCCTAGCTATATTAAAAAAGAAGATTAAATTGTAAGTCACTCTGGATAAAAGCGTCTGCCGTAAATGTAATATATTTTCTGGGGTTTTTTATTTTTATAAATGAACGGTGGTCTCTGACCTTTTCACAGTACTGTCTATGACTGTCCTCATGTAGTATGAAACCAAACCTGTGTGAGTCTGTGCGTGTGTTCGGGCTTTAATCCTGCCCGTGTCCACTATGATTGCTGTCAGCTTCAGAAGATATTTCTAGGATAAAAATGCCAGAAGATGAAAAAGTAAAAATGGTCAGTGCGAGTTCATGTACAGAAAGCAGGCTGTGTGCCTGTGTGTGTCACTGATCATCACTATCAGCTCCACAAGGTCCATGAGAGTGGATCAGATTTTTCTAGGATAGAAAATACCACAGAAATGCCAGACGATGGCATGTGAACATGTGAGCATGTGTGTGTGTGTGTGTGTGTGTGTGTGTGTGTGTGTGTGTTTTGTACATGCTCAGAACAAAGAAGCCCTGAATTTATAAGAAAATTACACAAAAATGGTGCCTTTGTTAAGTTTTTTAAATGAAACAGCAAGATTTATTTTTATTACTGAGGTTTGGTTTAGGCTTACATACAGGATAGTTACATATAGGAATTAACATTATTAAAATATTAAAATAATATTAAAATAATATTAAAATAATATTAAAATACCTACTGTCCTTAACAATAGGTTGGAATTGTGTGATGAACAGAGCAATAGAAATATCCCAAACTTAATGGGGGAAAACATCAATATCACATACCCAAACGAATCACATAGACTCGTGTAATGATATCATTCCATGTATGTATGTGATGATAATGTTACATGTAGGTACTTACATGTCGCTGTTGTCGGATCAAAACCTCGTATCTCCAAAAGGATAACTTTACGGAAGAAAGGAAAACATACTCTACTTTTATCTCTTTAGATCTGCATATAACTCCTAACTCCAATCACTCTGTTTTATTCATTTTTATCCATTTTTATTTTATTTTCATTTATTTTATTTTATTTTATACTTTGAGTGTTATCACTTTGTTTTTACTCTGTTTTTTACTGTGTTTTATTGTTTTACTTGTTTATTTACTATTATTATTGTCTCATTTTATGTAAGGTGACCTTGAGTGTCAGAAAGGCGCCGTCAAATAAAATGTATTATTATTATTATTATTTTAATGTAAGTTTATGGAACGAGACGTTTTTCCAAGCAAATTTGGGTAATTTCTCTTGGTTCTTTCATAATGAAATTTACACACAATATATAGCAACACAGGTATTTTCAAATTATGTCAAAAACTGAAAAATGACAAAAATGGAGATGCAAGGTTTTGTTTCCGACAGCAGTGATATATGTGTGTTTATTAAAAAAGTACAGTCATATGCAAAGAATATGGGCTCACTTGTTAAGTGAAATGTTTGGTTAATGGTCCAATTTCAAGTTAACTCATCCTCTACAGGGAAAAGGGAACATACTTCTACTGCCTATCTGCAGAATTTAACATACACACACACGGCCATTATATTTGTACATACACTCACCAGCCACTTTATTAGGTATACCTGTTCACTTGCTGGTTAACACAAATAGCTAATCAGCCAATCACATAGCCACAACTCAATTTAGGCATGTAGAGGAGGTCAAGACAACTTGCTGAAGTGCAGACCGAGCATCAGAACGGGGAAGAAAGGGGATTTAAGGGGCTTTGAACGTGGCGTGGTTGTTGGTGCCAGACGGGCTGGTCTGAGTATTTCAGAAACTGCTGATCTACTGGGATTTTCACACACAACCATCTCTAGGGTTTACAGAGAACGGTCCGAAAAAGAGGAAATATCCAGTGAGCGGTCAGTTGTGTGGACGAAAATGCCTTGTTGATGTGAGAGGTCAGAGGAGAATGGGCAGACTGGTTCCAGATGATAGAAAGACAACAGGAACTCAAATAAACAACCAGAATCTCTGAGGAATAACTAGTAAGGTGTACCTAATAAAGTGGTATATATATATATATATATATATATATATATATATATATATACACACACACACACACACACACTATCCATATTACATATTAATAATACATATCATCACTTTCCAAAGAAAAACATAGATCTCCATTTTTGTTGATTTTTATTTTTCTGCTCTTCACATCGGGGGAAGATTTTGTGTGAAAATAAACCAACAGAAAAAATTGTTGTTTTTTTTTTGCCCCCTTCCATTCAAACCTCTACTAAAGAGCATATATAAGGACAAGGAAAAACCTTCTTAACTTTTACTGCAAGTAAATGGAAAAATATTTGTTCTATTTTTCCAAGGTATTTTGGACCATTTCTGTTGATCCTTTCATCATGAAATTTCGACAGCTTGAGAAGCAACTGTCTTTTTCAAAATGTCAAAAAATAAACACACACACACACACACACACACACGCTACCCACTGCAGCTCCAGTCGCCCAACCTAATACAGTGCGTATCCTCGGAGATGAAGGGTGCATTTTTTTTATGCAGCATAAAAGGCCAGAGTGAGAAGGATGGAGTTAATGAAAAAAGCAAAGGGCTTGAAAATTGCTGGGTAGAACTGCGAGAACCTTAAGAACAAGGCCTTTCACATTCACCGCATTACTGACCATTTCACAGCATGGGAGGACAGAAACGAAGAAACAGACCACCAAGGTTGCTGTTGGCCTGATGCCCATAAGCTGTTTTTTATTTGAAGGTTTTATCAACTGAGGTAAAAATACCCCAAAGCTGAAATACATTGCACAAAACATGCTACATACATGCTAGTTAGCTCTCCTGCTAATTTAGTTGACATCACTTGGTTACATGTAAGCAGGGCGACTACTACTCAAACTGTAGCATGCTAATGCTAAAGCTTCTAGCAGACGAGACAGCTTGCTGGTTTGCTCAGAATTGTGGCGAGTCTTATGACGTTAGGAGTCTTGCGTGTAGCAAATGTAGTAAAGTCTTATTTCAGCTCGCCTTTCAGAGGTCAGTGATATCTAGTCAAAAAATGTATGTGGCAACTAAGTATGGGCACAGATAGACCCCAGAGGGGGTTGTCCCTTTGCCCTCAGACTGTATACATGGTCTCTTTGTCAGCATGTATAATAATTGTGTTTGACATGGCCATTCTAAACACGTAGCCATGCTCAGGGAACATAGCTTGCAGGTCAGGTTGGGTCCCATAAGCTGTTTTGTTCTTGAGCAATCACCTGTGGAGGTTTCACTTCAGTGTTTTATCTGCAGGATATCCAGTAATAGAGGTCAGGTCAGAGTAACCTGAGAATCTCCTTAAAATGCGGTTATTGGGAACAACAAGCAGCCAATGTTGCTAGAGATAGGGATTCAGGCCAGTGTAAAACCTCGTATCTCCAAAATGGTACCTTTACAGAAGAAGGAAGAAACATATGTTACATCCCAAGTCATTTTGTCTGTTTCTTTTTGTCCATTCAAAAAAAAATGTCCAAAAAAATGACAAAAATGGAAATAAAAGGCTTTGTTCTGACAAAGGCGGCACGGTGGAGTGGTGGGTAGCGCTGTCGCCTCACAGTAAGTAGGGCCTGGGTTCGATTCTCTGGCCGGGTGACCGGGGTCCTCTCTGTGTGGAGTTTGCATGTTCTCCCAGTGTCTGCGTGGGGTTCCTCCGGGTTCTCCGGTTTCCTCCCACAGTCCAAAGACATGCAGTCAGGCTGATTGGACGTGCTAAATTGCCCCTGGGTGTGAGTGACTGTCTGTGTCTGTCTGTCTGCCCTGCGATGGACTGGTTACCTGTCCAGGGTGTATCCAGCCTTCCGCCCGAAGACTGCTGGGATAGGCTCCAGCATCCCCCCCGCGACCCTGACGGAGAAGCGGCTTAGAAAATGGAAGGATGGATGGATGGTCTGACAGAAGCAACATATTTAATGTACATATTTTAGGGGGAGGAGCATGCCTGAAACGCCTCTTTCTTCCAATCTAACTTTCACATCCTCACCTTCCCTTGATCAAGTATTCGGAGGGCAGTGGGGGTCTTGCCTTCTAGCTCAGGGCAGAAGATGCCCAGAACTCCCAAGTTCTCAGTGTTTTCTCTCATACTACCACCACCATGTTGAACTCACAAGTAGCAGTTAGATAGAACTGCCTTGTAGGCTGGAGATTGGGGTTCAAATCTCTGCTTAAGTGGTAACACTGGCACTTTTTAAAGGGACATAAACTGAAGCCTAAGCCCAACCCAACCAGGCTGGACGGAAGCCAAAGCCTGACACGAACCCTCCTGCACTTAACAGAGACGGATTAAAGCAGAGGTGGTTTTACTATGTTTACTATGCACTTGCGTTGAGCGATGAAACACACCATGCTGGGATAAACTTGTATTTTACACATCTGTAGTATGCCGAAAGTATTTTTTTTTTTTTGTGTGAAAAAGAGAGTGCAAACTCTCAGGCTCACCTACATTTCCACTCAATTAGGTGTAAAAATGTTCAACTTCAGCTAAAAAGCTCCGCTCGTCATGTGTCACTTTTAATGAGGTAACCAATCAAAAAAGAGGGTAAAACTGAACTGGAGAGCGAATGTCGGCTGTACAGCAGGATAGATTTACTCATTTGTGATAAAAATGCTCCAAGACAAACATTTATTCACGTATTTACAGTCCTGGAGATTGTCATCTTAAAAACCTTATAGACTCTTAATAGACTCTTCACCACGGTAGCTCAGTGATTAGTTTAACATTACTGTAATGTGGAAACACAACGATGCTGTTTCTGTCTTGGTTGTACTGTTCAGGGCTCCTGTTAATGTGGCGAATGTTAAAAATGAAACCTGGTGGACTTTTTCTCCAAAAAGAAGCACAATGAGTGCAGGTTTAATTTAGGATATGTGATGTGTTTTATATAAAGATCTGCTTTGCTCCTTCTCTGCTTTGCAAATCTGTCGCAGGCAAATTCCTCATGGTTCCGACATGGATTTTTGCGGAATACGTTCCACTGTCTGAAAACAACTGCTTTGGCAAAATGGGATGCAGACACAGTCGTCTGCCGCAGTGCACTCCATTCACCAGACTCGCCCCTGAGCTCCTCAGAGCGGTAAACTAGCTCCACGGCAGATGTGCAGGGTCATACAAAGTTCAAATGTTTTTACGTTTTGCATGACCTGCTTTAGCTACAACAAACTAGCTTCTCCCTCCATCTCAGTAGAACTACCAGACATACCAACTGCTCTACTAAACCTCTACTAAGGCTGAAAGAAGATTTTCGAGGGAGCCTAAACACCAGCGACCCTGTTGAAAGATGCAGAAGGATGTTTGAAAGGGCTATTATTTACAGATGTGACGATGCAGTGACTGTGAAGAAGCTCTATAGCAGGAGCGCCCAATCCTGGTTCTGGAGATCTGCACAGTTCAGCTCCAGCCCTAATCGAACATACCTGATCCAGGAAACGAAGGCCTTCGTGGGCAACTGAGCATTAGACCCAGGTGTGTTGGATCTGAATACCACGCCTCTCTCTGGCTCTGAAGCCTTCAAGGACTCCATTCCCCAGAATCCTCTGGGGCATCATGCGACACCTGGCCCTCCAACATGCTCCAATAAGCGCTCTCCTTTGCCTGAGTACTGATCTGTAACACCTGTGGTTTTGATCAAATGACTAGTTAGTGATAGTTTAAAGGCCGGGCTTTTGGACTAGCTCTTTGTGTGGTGTTGTTTCTTTCATAGAGCTACTGAGTGTTTATTTGGGTTTGTTTGTATTTTGGTATCAGTTGTTCTTCTGTGTTTTTGACTTTGCTTTATGCCCGATCCTCTTCGTACTTCTTTGCCTTGTGCTGTTTTTCTGTGCCTCCTGTCTCTTTTGGGTTTGGCCGGCGACTCTGGACCATGATTTAACTAGTAAAGCTGCTTTCTTATTTTTTTATCTGCACGCGTCTGGCTTATTCTGACTCATTACACTGAACTCACCAGGTTGAACACCAGAACCCTCTGTTGGACACCTTTCAAATTAAAATAAATCTACGGCATTAAAAAAAAAACATTACGAAAGAAATCCGTAGGCGATGCTGTATGTGAAAAATTGTTCCAAAACAGGCCCGAACTCCAGTGATTTGCTGGGCCCCATTGTGCAGCAGTCATAGCAGAAATATTTAGCTTTAGGAAAAACTAGTTAGACTCTCTTGATGAGAGTGGTTGCAATATTCTGTAAATTAAATTAACCCTTGTGTGGTGTTGGGGTCTGGGGGCCCATTTTCAATGTTTACCAAAAGAAAAATTGATGTGATTTATTATTATTTCAACCTCAGATTCTCGGCCTTTTCTCATTTTCAGTGCCTTCACTCTGTTCACCCCCCACACATTTGTATTACATGTGGTGTTGTGGTGAACCTGTGGGGAATAAAAGTGTGGAGGTGCGGTGTCCTTCACTCTGTTCACCTCCTACATGGCCTGCTGTTAGTGTGTCTGTGTGTATGTATGTTTGTATGTGTGTGTGTGTGAGGGTGAACAACATGGACAGGCTGCTGACTGGCTACAGCTGCTAATGGAGAACCCTACGCTGGTCATCTGTGATATTTTAAACATCTGTTTTTTTTACATAAATTGTTATGGCTGAATTGATTTAAAAACAATAATGTGGTGGGTCCACCAGACCACTGAGTAACAAAAACACCAACACCACACACAGGTTAAGTTTCATTTACTTTAAAGTTGCCCTTTTGTCCCTTCAGGGGCATCTGATCATTAGAGCTAGGTGTATTGGATCAGAATGTCCTGCCTCTCTCTGGCTCTAAAGCCTTTGGGGGATCATGTGATACCTGGCCCTCCAACATATGTGTGTGTGTGAGAGAGAGAGAGAGAGAGAGAGAGAGAGAGAGAGAGAGAGAGAATGTGAGAGGACAACATGGACAGGCTGCTGACTGGCTACAGCTGCTAAAGTAGAACCCTATACTGGTCATCTGTAATATTTTAAACATCTGGTGTTTTTACGTAAATTGTTATGGCTTAAGTTCCATTTACTTTAAAGTTGCCCCTTTGTTCCTGCCCTCCTAAATGTGCAGGCCTGGTAGGCCAAACCGCACAGGCTTTCAAAAAACACTTATTTTTCTCATAGAAAAACAGACTATACGGCAGAATTGTCTAAATAAGGAAAGGTCCTCAAGATGAGAGTGACAGACACAGAAATGATTGCAAATTGGAGGAAAGTATGTGACTCATTCAATTTAATGTCTCATCATGTATGAAACACACTGCAGCGTCTATGGCAGGTGGCTTTGATCATACTGAGGAAAATGTTTCTCATGTATCCACATGATGAAAATAAGTCCTAATCTGGAATCGTTTCTTTGTTCTTCTCTATTGTGATTTGTTTTGATCAGTTTCATTTGTGCATTCATGCAAGGACTTTCTTTTGAACGGAGAAGCATTATCATTATAACTGTCCGTCAGAATGAATCGTTCTAGAGAATGAGTCACAACTGGTCCTTCTCTCTTACTTTCCCTCGCTCTCTCGCTTTCTCTCTCTCCCTAAATAGATTACCTCTCTCGCTTTGTCTCTTCTCTCCCCTCATCTCTTAATTTCACACCTTTGTAAATGACTCTCTAATTGTCTGGTAATCATGCCTAAATTGCCTGCCGTCCCACACGTTGAGTGAATAATAGTTTAGTAATGTGACTTTCACACTCCAGCAGTTCGGCGCGGGGACTTGTGGCCCTCCGATCTGCTGCGAGTGATTCAAATAAGCGATTCAGGGTGTAATCCGATCTGAGTGTGTTTTGCTAATTGTTAAAACTGAATTAGACCTGCCAGAGCTATTCAGCATGCATTACCAAGCATGGTGCTACCAGGGGTCTTATTCATCCTACCAAACTGGCTGATTTCACAAGGGCAAAGCCTGGGCATGCATTCATATTCATTTAAATATTTGTTTATTTAGGGATTTGCAAATTCATTTGACAAGTAATGAAGTTTGTGAAGGGCTGCAGTCTTGGCTGCACTGGATCCATAAAGCAAATGCATGGCCCTCAGACAAAGTCTGTCTCAAGTCATGAGCAAAAATTAAACTGGTCAAATTACATGTTTTGTTGATTTATATTTGCATGTATAGCTGCTGTTGTTATAGCTGTGGTATTTATCACAGGTAGCCATGGGGTTATGTGGATGCCATTGCTAGGATATTTCAAATGGTAGAAAACGTGTTGTAAGGCAAGGTGGTGTGGTGGGTAGCGCTGTCGCCTCACAGCAAGGGCCTGGGTTCCGCAGCTGGGCAACCAGGGTCCTTTCTGTGTGGAGCTCGTATGAACTCAATAATCAGGAGGGGTGTCCTGACATTTCTGTCCATACAGTGTATTTGAATATTTGACAAAGAGACAAGGGGACAATTTGAATGTGACGTCTAACAGCCCTACACCACAGTCCTACACTGCATTAATACAGATCTACACCACAGTCCTACACTGCATTAATACAGATCTACACCACAGTCCTACACTGCATTAATACAGATCTACACCACAGTCCTACACTGCATTAATACAGATCTACACCACAGTCCTACACTGCATTAACACAGATCTACACCACAGTCCTACACTGCATTAATACAGATCTACACCACAGTCCTACACTGCATTAATACAGGTCTACACCACAGTCCTACACTGCATTAACACAGATCTACACCACAGTCCTACACTGCATTAATACAGATCTACACCACAGTCCTACACTGCATTAATACAGGTCTACACCACAGTCCTACACTGCAGTAATACAGATCTACACCACAGTCCTACACTGCATTAATACAGGTCTACACCACAGTCCTACACTGCATTAATACAGGTCTACACCACAGTCCTACACTGCATTAATACAGATCTACACCACAGTCCTACACTGCATTAATACAGGTCTACACCACAGTCCTACACTGCATTAATACAGATCTACACCACAGTCCTACACTGCATTAATACAGATCTACACCACAGTCCTACACTGCATTAATACAGATCTACACCACAGTCCTACACTGCATTAATACAGATCTACACCACAGTCCTACACTGCATTAACACAGATCTACACCACAGTCCTACACTGCATTAACACAGATCTACACCACAGTCCTACACTGCATTAACACAGATCTACACCACAGTCCTACACTGCATTAACACAGATCTACACCACAGTCCTACACTGCATTAATACAGATCTACACCACAGTCCTACACTGCATTAACACAGATCTACACTGTGGTAACACAGCCCTACAGTGTGGTAGCACAGCTCTACACTACGGTAACACTGCCCTACACTGCGGTAACACAGCCCTACACTGCGGTAACACAGCCCTACACTGCGGTAACACTGCCCTACACTGCGGTAACACTGCCCTACACTACGGTAACACTGCCCTACACTGCAGTACCACAGCCCTACACTGCGGTAACACAGCCCTACACTGCGGTAACACTGCCCTACACTGCGGTAACACAGCCCTACACTGCGGTAACACTGCACTACACTGCGGTAACACTGCCCTACACTACGGTAACACTGCCCTACACTGCAGTACCACAGCTCTACACTGCAGTACCACAGCCCTACACTGCGGTAACACAGCCCTACACTGCGGTAACACAGCCCTACACTGCGGTAACACTGCACTACTCTGTGCACCTACAATCCTTGCCAGTGTACATTGTAAGTGTTAATTTAACACTGGTGGCTGCGCTGTTACGAGCAGCGGTGCGAGCGGGTGCCCTGGAAGACGACAGGGACGTGCTGCACTGTGAACACAGCCACTGGAGTCATGTTTTGTGCTTCAGTTCAGATTTGAAGTGACAGAGAAAGAAGTGTTAATAAAATAGATTAGGATGAATAATGGCTCTGGCAGAAAATTGTTTATGAAAGGAAAGCGAATAACAGAGTAATTGCTGGGGTAACAGGAATTCTATCCTCCATAGCTGACAGAACGATGGATTTTCTTCTTTTTTTTCAAAATAGTGTGCGCATATTTGTTTTTGTTCACTTGTGAGGACTAATTACTCTTATTGCCAAGATAAACGGCTCTAAATAATGTGCTTAGGTGCCTTTAGCACAGGACAGTATGCACAATGAGTCCTTTATGTGCCTGTTTTTGTTTTTTTTTTTCAGAATTCCATCATTTACAAAATTAAATGTTGTCAAATCTTTATTTTTTGTGTCTTGGGTTCTGTTTAAGCAGAGCTGTCCAAACTCCAAAGTCCAAATGTGGCCCGTGAACAGATTTTAATCGGCCCCCAGCTTCTGTTTTATGGTGTATTATAAGTGGCTCGTCAGCTAGTATGTTGCAGTTCTTGCTTTCACCTGATGGTGGCAGCAGACCAGACCTGCAGCTCCATTTAGTGAATGACATTTAGTCAAGACTACAGACAGCAAGCTCAAATTAAACACCGAAAACTGCTGATTTTGGTGAGATGGAAAACTTCTTATCAGAGCAAATTCAGTAGTTCAGTAAATATTAACCATTTAAGGTGGAACAAAAATGTGGCTACACTGCGTTTATTTGATATGTGAAGAACATTAACTAACAAACAGTTTAATCATTTATTATAAGCGCTTATTGATCCAAACTGCTCCTAGAATAAAAGAGGCCATGTGCATCTTTTACACAGTGATAGGAAACACGGCAACTCAGAGAAAGCTCTGATTCTATGTGCTTGTATTCTGAAATCTTAATATTTTGAATCATTTGTCAATAATATGTCGGCCCTCTTTGAAAAACGTTTCGACACCCCTGTGTTTAAGGTTAGGATCAGGCTCATAGTTCGAACTGGCTAGGCTAAAGGTTGGGTTGCAGCAATGGTTAGGTTTAAAGGGGCCCATTGGCCAAAAAGAAAAACTGAACCAGACCTACACCCGTTGAATAACATGCCTAATCACCTCCCACAGTGGTGGTACGATAAATCCCACTAGTGGAATTTTCCATTTTAAAGACTAGAAAACCCCCCTGTGTGTTTCTGGGAGGAATTTTTGAAAAACTACAGGTGATTTGGGTCAGGTACGTGACGTTTTGTCCCCCTGCTAACTGGCTAATGCAGTAAGGACCCTGATAGCTGACGCATTTTTGGGCCACATATTCCCAATAGTTGCATGATGTACTTGCGTAATGCATGCTGGGTATTGTAGTGAGAGAACAGCGATAGATGAAAATGTAAAAAGGACACAAAATTGTGAATTCTGTCAAACCAATGAGGCTTGCAGGGCTGCACAACATGATATTACATTGCCTTGTTTCAATACTATTATTAAAATGCCCTTGACAACATTGTTACATCTATGTTACACAGCTCACAGCACTAATCCAGAGTGGACTTTTCAGTCAGAACCCACATGCCTTCGGGGCGTCTTCTGCTTGGGGCTGGAAGGCCAGACACCCCCCTTTTTTTAAATGTGGTGGGACTGAGATAAGACTCAGGAACAGGGAGGAGATGGGGTGCAAAGATGGCAATTTATAGGGCAGAGGTCACAAATAGGCGGACCACAGTCCAAGTCCAGACCCAGACGCTGTCCTATATGGACCTGGACATGTAACCGATAAATTATAAGAATAATTTCATTTCGAAGCGGTGGTCCTGTTTTAATCGGCATAGCTTTTTCTAGCCTTTACGGTAGCTTTAGCAGCCGGGAGACTCACAGACCAATCACATGCATTGTAAATATCACACGTGACGCTTCTCAGCCAATCAGATCTGTGCATTACGATGAGTACTGAGACTCAGGTGAGTGACGCCACACAGGGGAGGGAAGAGGAGAGAAACAGCAGTCAGAGAAGAAAGTGAGTCAGAGGGAAGTTATTCCACATGACGTGATCTAAAAAGAGGAAACTGACAGTAAATGTTGTTGAAATCTGACCGAACTGGACTTTATTTGATCTGATGTTCAGTAAATGTTGTTGAAATCTGACCGAACTGGACTTTATTTGATCTGATATTCAGTAAATGTTGTTGAAATCTGACCGAACTGGACTTTATTTGATCTGATATTCAGTAAATGTTGTTGAAATCTGACCGAACTGGACTTTATTTGATCTGATGTTCAGTAAATGTTGTTGAAATCTGACCGAACTGGACTTTATTTGATCTGATGTTCAGTAAATGTTGTTGAAATCTGACTGAACTGGACTTTATTTGGTCTGATATTCAGCTGTCGACTGTATAAGATGCTGATATTCCTACTCGGCTACTTCAGTAAACAGTATATGACACTGAGTCATGATGCAGGTTAGACATTATGATGTTCTGGACCTTTGCTTGAGGAAATTTTCTCTAACTGGACCTTATTGATTTTAATTAAAGACCCCTGTTATAATGTGTTAAATTGGAAGGACTGTTTCATGAAGCGAACACATTGTGCCTCATCCTCATGATGTAAAATGCGGTTTTGATCTGAAAAAGTGAGTTTTGTTATTGGTTGCTGATATTAGGGGTCATGCTCCATGTTGTACAGCAGCATGTGACTACAGTAATTCATACAGCAAAGGAAATACCCCGCAAAGACAGGAATACAAACGTGTTTTGTAGAACCTCCACCGATGGTTTCTCTTCTTCTAATCTTTCTAGACTCCCCCATTTCTCTCTCTCCCTTCCTCTTCACACTCTCTGCACTTTACTAACATCCCTTTTGCAGTTTCCAGCTGCTATTTTTATGCTGTAGTCTCACAGTGCCTCCTGCTGGACATTAGACAAATTACAAGCATTGCTTATATTCACTCTATCTTGTCTGTCCCCTCATTTTCTTCTCTTATCATTTTCTTTTTTGCTTTCATTGTTTCATTCTGCAGTCGTGTAGATTATCTCTCTCTCTCTCTCTGTCTTTTATATTACTCTCATTATATCACTTTAATTTTCTAGATTCTCTGTGTTGCATCTCCAGATACAGATCAGCTATGGTGCATGTTTGGGTGTGGCACGGTTAATGGCATGGTATTTTTCTTCCGTGTCTCAGTAATCTGCAGCAATTATCTCTGCTGATTAAGCGCTAAATTGCACTGTTGATTTTTCCCTCTGCTCTGTTTTATTAGCATGGATGCTCTGTTGCATGCCTGTGTCACGCTATGGAGTGTAGAGGTGGGGTGAGGTGGGGTGGGGGGTGGTGTGGGGGTGGGGTACTTACACCAATACAAAGCTGTAGATCATGCCACAGTCTGCCGTTTCAAACAATGCTGCAGCTAGCTTGAGGCTCACAGCTAATTATCCAGCTGGCAGGTCCCTAGAGGAGTATTAATGTTCTCTTTCTACATGGATACATCTAATACCACGCACTGATGAAGGGTGGCAAGAGCGTGACATTTACTAGTGGAGAGAGAGAGCATGATGGAAAGAAAGAAAGAAAGAAAGAAGAGAACAATGGCAGAGAATGATGGTCATTATATCCATTTGTTACTGAACACGTCATCCGACTTTACAATTTTCTTTTCTACTTCTTCCTCTTTTCCTGCCAGATATTTGGCCGCTAACTCATTTCGCCGTTTTCAAGATATCAACACTCCTCCAAAACGTTTGGCCTGATTGGGAACGGATTGCTTCTACACAGCTAGGGGGGGGGGGGGGGGGCGTTTGTGCACCTAACTTACAGACAGAAATCCAGTACCACACCCTACTCACCACATGAAAAAATCATAGCAATCAACCCCAAGCACCTAGCAATCACCTGGAATGCCATCGCACACAGCTGGCAACACCCTCGCAACAACCTAGCCACTCTGTGGTAGATTTACTTTGATGTTTAGGGTCATTGTCCTGCTGCATCACCCAGCTTCTACTGAGCTTCAGCCAGCAGACAGTCAACCTGACATAATTCTGTGAAACACTTTAATAAACCTGGGAATTCATTTTTCCCTTGATGGTAACAATTGGACCACACCCAGGGTCAGCCAAGCAAGCCAAATCATGATGCTCCCTCCATCATACCCCAATGTGTGCCCTATTATGCCACACGTAGTCCACCAGAGAAAGTCATCAATCCACAAAATATTTTCCCAGTAGCATTTTGGAGTGTTAAGGTACGGCAGCGTTTTAGGGCCACTGTTAATAAAAATAAAAATAGTAGTCTTTGAGAATAAAGTCGTAATATTTCGAGAAGAAATTTGTAATATTTGGAGGATAAAGGGGGCTAACTGTAGGGGGGCTAACTGTAGGGGGGGTGACTGTATTTATGAAGTATTTATCCAAATATTATGACTTTTTTCTCTAAACATGACGACTTTATTCTCAAAGTCTACTATTTTTATTTTTCTTAATAAAGGCCCTAAAAGCCCACCATATTAAGGTGTCAAGACACGCAGCATTTTTTTTTTTTTTTAGGTGTAGCTCTAACCCACACCTCCAATCTCACTTTGATTGGACTGGTTTGCCGACCTCTGACTCCAATTAGCTTTTGATGAAGTCATTAGCCTGGGGGTTCACATACGTTTTCCAACCTGCACTGAGAATGTTTGAATGGTGTTTTCCATTTACACAACAACAGTCTAATAGTTTTGAGTTTCCATTGAAAAACAAGCAAATTCAGTGTTTTCCTCTGTGTAAAGGAGTTTTGGGGGTTTTGAATGCCTGTCAATAAGGACACGCTGAGTGTGGGTGCTGTTGAATATTATCATTTTTATTAATGAATCCAAACACAAAAACAGATTTGTGCACTTTCCCATTAAATTCACTGGGATTTTGTCAAAGTCAATAAAGCTTTTCCAACCTCAAGGAACGCATCTTTATGTGGAACATCTCCCATTTTGGATGCACTACACTATTTTGGTGCGCAGTGAAATGCGTTCACATGTAAAATAAATGTATACAATCAAACAACTTGTGGTGTCACTGTAACAAAATGGGCTAGTAGTTAACTAGAAGCTTTCAGTTAATCACAGGTACATCATAGAAGGGTCATTCTACAGAAACGCTTACTCTTCTGTCTCTCCACAGGAGTCACTGACGTTACTGATCCTCATCGGTGTTCCACATAATGAAGGAAACACCAGAGACGTTATTAATGAACAATGCATTTTACAGAGCATCAAACCACACGCTGTCAATCAGGGAACGTCCACTAAAATATGGAATTTAATCCATTTGTGTTTCTATTTTTTCACAGTGACCTCAGAATAAAGTCGGTCACACCAGTGACGTCAGCTAAAAGCTTCATATTAGATCATGAGCTGAATGAGAAGATCTCTGAGAACTGAGAGACACAGTGACTCACCATGAGCTTTTCTTCATAGATCCTCAGAAAACAGGCCAAAGGAGGTCTAGTGACGTCATCGGCGTGACTTTTATTTCAAAATAAGAGATTTTTGTAAGCCAGTGACACGACTCCTGCATTTGTGTACCTGAGACCTCGGTTTGTAATACTTTGCCACGGCATCCTGAATGAAAACCAACAGCCAAGACAGAAAAATGTAAAACATAATAGCCAGAAATAACAGCCTGCTCACCAGTGGTGGACAGTAACTCAGTAAATGTAATTGGTTTCTGCACTTTAGTATTTTTTGGTGTATCTGTACTGAAGTTTCTCCATTCTGGACTTTTTCCTTTCACTCCACTACATTTCAGAGTCTAATATCCGACTTTTTCCTCCTACATTTTGAGAAATCTGTCGTTCCTTTTGGTTTCTGTGTGTATAAAAACGTAACATGTCAAAACGAAAGAAGCGCAAAGCCAGAGCACCAATCAGGGCCCAGCGGTCACTTTGTTTAGAGCTGGTTTTGACCTGTTGGTCATACCGACCCAGTGCAGCACACGGTTCAACGTCAGCGCAGCAGCGTAAAACTTTGGGAGAGTCTGTTCAACATAAATGATGAACTAACCTAACTTTGTGTAAATAGAGCACAATATAGAAATATGTCCACATATGCAGTCGAGACTGACGCGGCTTTTTTCTGAATTTCTACAAACACCGTTTCATTTTATAGTAAATGAGTTTGGGCTGGTTTATGTTTATGAACAGACGCCTACAGATCAACATAGTAAAGGAGCTCATCTGTGATCCTGAGTTTAAAGCCAGTTTTTATTCAACTTAAACTTGGAACTAAGTTGTAAATAAATCTGAAACTGAAACTTTGCTTGTGTGTAAAAAGTGATTTCAGAGCCACTCGGTTCTCCCTGATGGAAACTGTTTACCTTCAGTGTTTTGTGCTTCTGATCATTTTAATAGACGTCTGCGTCACTAATTAATGACGTTCTATTAAAAGACTGGTTTACCAAGAGAGACGCTGGAGGACTTTCACCTGAAATGAGTTCATGAAGCCAGTCTGCTTATAAAAATGATAACAGGACCAGATCAGAGCCACAATTACTCTTTTAGTACTTTTACTTTATACTTAAGTACATTTGAAGGGAAATACTTTAGTACTTTTACTCAAATGGAGGTACAAAGGGAGGAACTTCTACTTTTACTGGAGGAATATTTACCTTGGGGGTCTCTACTTCAACTCAAGTACAGGGTTTGTGTATTTCGTCCACCTCTGCTACTCACCCAGGTATACAATCACCAAAGCACTACCTTCCCTTTTCTTCAGACTTGATTCAACTCGACTAATTCTCAAACCTTTCAAGAGTTGAATCAGGGGTTTTACGGAAGGGCACTCACTCAGTGGCACTCCTTCTGGGATTGTAAGCCACTCATGGAATGCATTTACGGGATTAACATACTGTATAATGTGAATCCACATACATGAATCAACAAGATGGGAAGAGACTGCCATTCGCTTTGATTGAATTCTTCCATAGCGATGGTGCCCTCTTATGGTGGCAACTTGAAACGCAGCTCCTGTCTTTCATAGTTCCTTGCATATTTTGTGGTCTACAGATATTTAATCCACCAGCTTAATACATTAAAAGCTAACAAAGCCAAGATATTTATCCAAACTCTGACTTATATTTACAATGCTGTAAAAAACCAAGTTTGTTTTCCAACATATATGAATATATGGATGCTTAATGTCAACGACGCTCATGTACAGTCCTGTGCAAAAGTCAGGGCCTACCTTTTACTTATTTATTTAAATGGAAAACGGCGTTTAGGTACAAGATATTCATTGTTCAGGAGATATTTCTGAGGATATTATATACACAATAAACCACTTGCATCAAGAAGTGGAAAGACAAAGGAAAATAAGTGAAAAAATACGCCAAGAAAGTCTGCAGGGCCTGGCAGACCACCAAACCTGTCCCCATCAGAAATGCAGTATTCAACACACAACTTGTCGAAATGCAGCACTTCAAGCTTTGATCTCTGAGAGAGGAGAAAATCAAGCTGCTTCAGATCTGAAAACATCCACAGGTGTTTCTGTCCAGCCTTCCGCTGCGAGGAGACGACTCAGCGCTGTGGGTCTAAAATGATGTGCAGATATCCAGAAACCAAAAAATGAAGAAAATCTAACAGAAATGCTGCCGGTGGACTGACCACCCCAGAGTCCAGACCTGAACATCGCTGAAAACGTTTGGGGTTACTTGGATTGTTATAATACAACTTCGAAGACCGAACTTTGTGGGTGTGGAAAAATATTCTTGAAGATTTCTCTGAAAAACTGAAAGCGAGTCTCCCAAAAAGAACGAAAGCTGTAAGAAAGTAAAGAGTGGAAACACTAAATACTGAAAAATTTGGTGATTTAATTTGTCCTATTAAAATCATCCAACATGCTTTTTCCTTGTGTGTAACACGAAGGACACAGACTTACATAAATATCAGACACTTGTGGTCTGGTGTGTTTAAGCAACGGAAATATGTCGCTACATCATGTTAGCACTCTGAGGCATTGAGAAGAAGGTGTGACTGATAAGCTTGAGAACACATATGACATTTCATGAGATTTTTGAGCAATTCATAGTCAATCTCTCTCAAAAGTGACTGGAAGAAATAGAGACCAATGACGGAAATTCCAAATTATGGGAAAACTATCGAGACCTGCCGAACGATGCAGTAGAAATTGTCCAAACACATCAAGATAACATCAAACGAGCTACAGGCAAGACTTACCTTGGTCAAATCTACAAGTGTCAATTACCTGAAAGAGGCTTCACAACTTCGCCCCACATGCAGTGTCAGGAAGGAAGAAGGCTCTGCTCTCAAAAAAGAATTTAGACGCATGACGTGTCTAAAGTTTGCCAGACAGCACCCATGACTACTGGAACAAGTTTTGTATGGGGATTTTTGAACGCTGCACTTCTAAATTTTAGTTTTACCTTTACTCAAGTGAAGGGTTTGTGTACCTCTCTGAATTTTTCAGAGAGGAAGATCAGAAATTCGCAGAGGATACACTGACATTTCTTTTGTCAGTTCATTACAGTGAAATTTCATTTTTCAGAATTCGATTCCAGAACAATCGGTCAATACCGGAACAATCGGTCAATACCGGAACAATCGGTCAATACCGGAACATCAGTGTTATTCACTTTATTTTAGCAATGAAGAACATTTTTTTGAGGGACATTTAAGACATTTTGCAACATTATTATAATCTTCTCCCTGTCCACGTATATAACTACCTTTCTTTGGCTTCGGCCTTTTTCTTTTTCTTCTGTCAATTGTTGAAAATACCAAATTCATAACCGTACAGTAAATAAATGCACATCACATTCCACTCATTACCTTCCTTTTCGTAAAGTACTGTCAAAATACATGGTCTTTATATGATACAGGGTCTTTATATGATACAGGGTCTTTATATGATTGATACAGGGTCTTTATATAATTGATACATGGTCTTTATATGATACAGGGTCTTTATATGATTGATACATGGTCTTTATATGATACAGGGTCTTTATATGATTGATACATGGTCTTTATATGATACAGGGTCTTTATATGATACGGGGTTTTTATATGATACAGGGTCTTTATATGATTGATACATGGTCTTTATATGATACAGGGTCTTTATATGATTGATACATGGTCTTTATATGATACAGGGTCTTTATATGATTGATACATGGTCTTTATATGATACAGGGTCTTTATATGATTGATACATGGTCTTTATATGATACAGGGTCTTTATATGATTGATACAGGGTCTTTATATGATTGATACAGGGTCTTTATATGATACAGCGTCTTTATATGATTGATACAGGGTCTTTATATGATACAGGGTCTTTATATGATCAATACAGGGTCTTTATTTGACTGATACAGGGTCTTTATATGATACAGGTCTTTATATGATTGATACAGGGTCTTTATATGATTGATACAGGGTCTTTATATGATCAATACAGGGTCTTTATTTGACTGATACAGGGTCTTTATATGATACAGGTCTTTATATGATTGATACAGGGTCTTTATATAATTGATACATGGTCTTTATATGATTGATACAGGGTCTTTATATGATACAGGTCTTTATATGATTGATACAGGGTCTTTATATGATTGATACAGGGTCTTTATATGATACAGGGTCTTTATATGATCAATACAGGGTCTTTATTTGACTGATACAGGGTCTTTATATGATACAGGGTCTTTATATGATCAATACAGGGTCTTTATTTGACTGATACAGGGTCTTTATATGATTGATACATGGTCTTCACCGGTCGTCTGAAATTCACATAGTCTGCTCTTGCACACTCGCTTTTCCCTGAATGCCGTTTTAAGTGAAAAATGTGAAGGTGTCACTGGGGAGATCACAGAAGGCATGATTTGTTACTAAAACTAGTCTGTAATTATTTTTTAATGAATAAAGCATTTTAATTAAGAAAAAAACACAGTACAATCTTTGTAGAACCCTGGGTCTTCGTGGCTTCTGCTCATCCGAATCCCCCTGACTCTTTATGGCGCCCCTCGCAGCCACAAAGTTAAGCACAACAAATTTCCCATTTATGTTCCTTTAAACAAATGTTTGTTATAAAGGAACAATATTTTGAACCACTACAACAGAAGGACCCATATATGAATAAATATATAAAACATAAAGCAGGGATGTTTCTTGCAATAAGTGTTATAAGCAGTCACTTAAGGCCCCTGAGCCACAAGGGCACCACAACTATGCTCACTATTAATATATTATATTGTTGTTGTTATATATATATATATATATATATATATATATATATATACATCTGTTTCTCTGATACTTCATTAGCCCCCTGTTACCCTGTTCTTCAGTGGTCAGGACTGCCCATGGACCCTCAGAGCAGGTACTATTTGGGTGGTGGATCATTCTCAGCACTGACATGGTGGTGGTGTGTTAATGTCTGCTATGCTGGTCTGAGTGGACATCAGACACAGCAGTGCTGCTGGAGTTTTTAAACACCTCAGTATCACTGCTCGAGGGTCCATGGGGTTCCTCACCACTGAAGAACTGGGTAAAAGGGGGCCAACAAAGTATCAGAGAAACAGATGGACTACAGTCTGTAACTGTAGAACTACAAAGTGCAGCTATACAGTAAGTGGAGCTGATAAGATGGACAATGAGTGTAGAAACAAGGAGGTGGTCATGATGTACATTGTCCCAAGACACACCACTCGTTCCTCATTCCCTTCATCATGTCTCAGCCCCGGCTGCTTTTTGGATGAGGTGCAATACAGGACAGCCAATCAGAACAAAGGCCATCAGATGAATTCGATTCCCTTTCATTTTCAATGAAGTGGTCTTTCTCATATGTCCAAAACAAGAGCTCTTCACTTTGATTATATGAGCTACGAGAGGTGACAGGTGATGCTTGATTTGGTCAAGGATTGTTTTGTTTTCTTTGCTGCCCGAAAGCATCACTATTGTCCATCTTTCGCTTCCATGAAGAACCACGGAAAAGACCACAGCCTGGACGAAAGCAGCCAGATTAATTCCAAACAGAATTAAAAAGAGGCTGTGAAATGGTCTTCTGTAGTAGAGATATTCACACAAGCATCATCAGTCGACCATGGCGGGGGGATATAAGATAAAAAGCTGAACGCTTGATTTGGACCTTTTAGGGGGCCGTTCAGTGGATTTCGCAAGATCACTGCATAATGAAACTGTCCAGATGTGATCGAGGTCATTCTGAACGGTCAGGTGTGAAATGCTCTCTTCTAAAGAACCATGCTGAGTCAGAGTGGCGGTGAAGGCAACCATGAGAATGAGGATGAAATTATGTTGAAAATCATTGGGATTTCATCATGTTGGTGGGTTTGAGTGCCTGTTAACACTTCTCAGTTTAGTTCAGATTCCTGCCACGTACAACATATAGTTTTACATTTATGGCATTTGGCCGACCCTCTTATCCAGAGCAACTTACAGTTTGATCATTTTACACAGGTAGGCGAACGTGTTGTTAAGAGTCTTGCCCAAGGATTATTATTGGTATAGTGTAGGGTGTTTTACCCAGGTGGGGATTGAACCCCAGTCTACAGCATAGAAGGCAGAGATGTTACCCACTACACTAACCAACCACACATCTCCACGGATCTCCAAATTAGTAGCTTTACAGGAGAGGGCAAAAACACTCTTACCTTTCAATGTAAGTCAATGCAAAGAGATTTTGTTCCAAGGGATTTTAGAGCATTTCTATTGGTCCGTTCATCAGGAAATTTTCACACAACATGAAGAACAGCTGGCGTGTTGAAATCTTCTTCTTCTTTCGGCTGCTCCCTTTAGGGGTCGCCCTTTAGCGGATCATCTGCCTCCTGAAATGATGTAGAAAAATAAAAATGAGACAAAAATGGAGACACATGGTTTTCAATGGACAGCGACGACATACATCTCTGCTACAAACGCTTGAACTTACCGTTCATGTACAATTCCATCGAAAATGCCAGGGAGTGCAATGTTACGAGTTACTCTATGGGTGGGGTTAACTGTAACAGAGGGTTAATTGTAACACTTGCTAGAAAAGTCTGATGAATTAGTGCGAACAATATAAATTCTATATGATTCTAAGGTGAAAGAAACAAATATGTTTTCCAGCCAAACTGCATTATATATTATTTATGTATGAAACAGACAGACAGCTCAGTCAATATTATATACACACACATCAGATTATAAATGAAAACTGACCCGAGACCGTGAGCCAAACGACAAACACATTTTTTGGACAGCAAATAAAAACATCCCACATCAGAAAAATACGGAATATTATCTCTTTATAACTACAGCTTTACCAGCTGTTAATGTCAATTTAATTAATAACCTTCTTTAATACCACCTGAAAGATAAAAATAAAGAAGAAATCCTTGATTTCAAACTTTATCTAAAGGGCCTTGCTGGTGACATCCCATATAAATAAAAATAACATGTGGCCACGTCTTATTAACATGTGGGAATGAGATCCTAATGCGTGGCCACGACTTGGAAAGGCATAGGAAAGGGATAATTGGCAAGGCGTGGGAATGAGATCATGCCTCACTAAACTGTGGCCATGCATCAGGAGTCCTGCTAAATAAAAAAATTTAATAAATAAATAAAAATAATGTGTGGCCATGCTTTATTAACATGTGGGAACAAGATCATAATGCATGGCCATGACTTAGTAAAGCATGGGAATGAGATAATTGGTAAGGCGTGGGAATGAGATCATGCCTTACTAAATTGTGGCCATGTGTTAGGGGTCCTGCTAAAAAATAAATGAATAAATAAATAAATAAAAATAATGTGTGGCCATACCGTATTAATGTGTGGGAACAAGATCCTAATGCATGGCCATGACTTAGTAAAGCATGGGAATGAGATAATTGGTAAGGCGTGGCAATGAAATCATGCCTTATTAAATTGTGGCCATGCGTTAGGGGTCCTGCTAAAAAATAAATGAATAAATAAATAAATACATAAAAATAATGCGTGGCCATGCCGTATTAACGTGTGGGGAACGAGATCCTAATGAATGGCCACGACTTAGTAAGGCATGGGAATGAGATAATTAGTAAGGTGTGGGAATGAGATCATGCCTTACCAAATTGCAGCCTTGCATTAGGATCTTACGGAGCTCTGCTGGTGACATCCTATATAAATAAAAATAATGCATGGTCATGACTTAGTAAGGTGTGGGAACGAGATCCTAATGTGTGGCGACGTCTTAGTGAGCCATGGGAATAAGACAATTAAGCTGTGGACAAGACTTAGGAAGGAATGGGAATGAGACCATGCTTTTTTATGTTGTGGACAAGGCTTAATTATCTCATTCCCACACCTTACTAAGTCATTGTCATGCATTAGAATCTCGTTCCTGTGCGGTAAAACAACATGGCCAAGCATTATTGTTATTTATACAGGACGCCACCAGCAGGACTATGTAGGTTTCTCATGTTAAAATCTGTGTAACAATATAGAACAAAAAGAAAAATTTACTCCAGTTGTCTTTTTACTGTATACTAAAGGTGGCATGGCTCTAACACCACGTTACAGCTAACCCCACAGTCCCGGGCTTCAAAGTACTGCTATGTTGCAGGAAGACGGTGGTGATTAAAATTAATATAAGGCTGAATTTTGTGACTTACACAGAATCAAAAATCGTCCACCAGTGGTTCTGTGTAGGTGGCACAGTGGCGTGGTGGGTAGCGGTGTCACCTCACAGCGAGGGGGGCCTGGGTTCGATTCCCCGGCCGGGTGACTGGGGTCCCCTCTGTGAGGCGTTTGCATGTTCTTCGGGTTCTCCGGTTTCCTCCTACAGTCCAAAAACATGCAGTCAGGCCAAGTGGATGTGCTACATTCAGGTGAATGTAGGCTCAGCAGCTGAGGCCGAGCCCTTACCTGGTGGTTTTGTTGTAGGATGTGGTTTTGAAGCTGGTAGGGTTTTTTTGTCTTTCCCCTTGTGCTCTTCACCGTCTGGTGTCCTTCCCTTCACCTCTACTTATGGGTAGATATATCTGAGTCATAAATGGTTATAGATCATAAGTAAGAAAAGAGATTCCTTCTTTATGTTGGGCAAAACTAACGAGACGGCCTGTTTGGGCTGCTTCCCCGGGTCCAGATTAGGCCAACATGGGCTTTTTTAGTGGTGAAACTCTGTTGCCATTGCTGTTTATTCAACAACCAGGCCAGGTCCAAGAAACTGACCACAACCAGGCCATGCCCAAGAAACTGCCCATGTTGGGCAGACCTGAATGTCTTACCTGTATTAGTGAGCAGTGGTGGACAGTAACTCAGTAAATGTAATTGGTTTCTGTACTTTAGTATTTTTTCATGTATCTGTACTGAAGTTTCTCTATTCTGGGCGACTTTTTCCTTTCATTCCACTACATTTCAGAGTCTAATATCCGACTTTTTCCTCCTACATTTTGAGAAATCTGTCGTTCCTTTTGGTTTCTGTGTGTATAAAAACGTAACATGTCAAAACGAAAGAAGCGCAAAGCCAGAGCACCAATCAGGGCCCAGCGGTCACTTTGTTTAGAGCTGGTTTTGACCTGTTGGTCATACCGACCCAGTGCAGCACGCGGTTCAACGTCAGCGCAGCAGCGTAAAACTTTGGGAGAGTCTGTTCAACATAAATGATGAACTAACCTAACTTTGTGTAAATAGAGCTCAATATAGAAATATGTCCACATATGCAGTCGAGACTGACGCGGCTTTTTTCTGAATTTCTACAAACACCATTTCATTTTATAGTAAATTAGTTTGGGCTGGTTTATGTTTATGAACAGACGCCTACAGATCAACATAGTAAAGGAGCTCATCTGTGATCCTGAGTTTAAAGCCAGTTTTTATTCAACTTAAACTTGGAACTAAGTTGTAAATAAATCTGAAACTGAAACTTTGCTTGTGTGTAAAAAGTGATTTCAGAGCCACTCGGTTCTCCCTGATGGAAACTGTTTACCTTCAGTGTTTTGTGCTTCTGATCATTTTAATAGACGTCAGCGTCACTAATTAATGACATTCTATTAAAAGACTGGTTTACCAAGAGAGACGCTGGAGGACTTTCACCTGAAATGAGGTCATGAAGCCAGTCTGGTTATAAAAATGATAACAGGACCAGATCAGAGCCAGAATTACTCTTTTAGTACTTTTACTTTATACTTAAGTACATTTGAAGGGAAATACTTTAGTACTTTTACTCAAATGGAGGTCTAAAGGGAGGAACTTCTACTTTTACTGGAGTAATATTTACCTTGGGGGTCTGGACTTCAACTCCAGTACATGGTTTGTGTACTTCGTCCAGCTCTGGTAGACCTACTGAGTCTACTGGATTAACACTCGACAACAAAGCTGAGGAGAAAAAACTTCCCCTTTTTCAACGGCTGCTCTCTCTCTCTCTCTCTCTCTCTCTCTTCTACTTCTTCTTGAGGTTCTACGAATGAAGAGGAAAAGAGTGGTATCCGGCTGAAGTCCTCCCTGAGCGGAATTTTCTTTTTCTAACGTGTGAGGTAACGTGAAGGCGTCCCCGGCTCCGAGGGGGTGTAGCTAACGCGGCTTCTCAGGAGCCACTTTAGCCGCCTGAGGGAGAGGAGGGCAGCCGAACCGCGGAGCTCACCGACAGTTGAGGTTATTTTAGAGAGGGGTGAAATGGAGAAAGGCAGGAGAGGATCAGGTGCGCTGTGAAGGTTAGACACCTTGTTTGTGTGTGTGTGTGCGTGTACGTGTGTGTTAGCTTCTGCTGCTATAGCGACGCTCGCGCTTCACTCTTGTAACGGTCGCCTCTCGCGCGCAGCCTATGCTCGACACGCTAATGGCGAACATGGCCAGTCTGAAGGCGCTCGACGAGCCGTTTGGTGAGTAACCTTTAGCCTGTTTTCAGTCCAAATCACACCTTTTCCTGCTCCTTGACCCGCTTCCCTGATAAAGCGATAGTTTTGGGGTGTTCTCGCCTTTGTGTTTGGCTCTAAAACGGGAATTCTAGCGATTTCCAACATTTCTAAGTCTAGTACGTGTGTTTAAGCGGTGAGGGTGTAAACAGTCATTGGTGGTTTGAGATGTTGTTCTAGATAAACTTGAGGCAGTATTTTTAGGGTTGTGGTGGTAGGAACCAGACTTTGGGTGAGGCTAATGCCTCTAAAAGCTGCCTCACGGAAGGTTATTGCATTAAAGGGCTGCCTAATGACTCTGAATATTGTTTAACGACGTTTTTTGACATTTTTATTCGATTCATAGTGATTAGAACCTGCTTCAAGATGTAAACAGTCATTGGTGGTTTGAAATGTTGTTCTAGATAAACTTGAGGCAGTATCTTTAGGCTTGTGGTGGTAGGAACCAGACTTTGGGTGAGATTAATGCCTCTAAAAGCTCCCCCACTGAAGGTTGTTGCATTAAAGGGCTGCCTAATGTCTCTGAATATTGACGATATTGACAATATTCTGACATACTTTGTGAATCCATTCATAGTGATTAGAACCTGCTTCCCAACCAATTGGCTTAATGTTGACCATTAGACACCAGAGTTTCCTGTAGAACACCTTAAAGGGGGAAATCCACCCTTGTTTTTTTTTTTAATTCTGCATAATTCAGTGGTTGGGATGTCATTCAGAGTGGGTTGGTGTGATATGATTCATTGTAAAGAAAGTGGTGGTGATAGTAACTATGGGTCACCATGTATACAACACAAGTAAGGCCATTTTATTTACCATCCAGAACCACCAGTGAACCTTACGCGTGTCTTCTGGGCTTCTATATGCAATGTGGATGGTGGTTAAATAGTTGTAAATTTGGAAAAAATGGGTTTTTTGAGAACTATTTTGCATCACCACCACGAATGGATTAAAGTCAATGTGTTAAAATGCATTTTAAGACAAAACTTTATCACAAAGCTATCACATAACATCTATATAACCGTTTTATACTGTAACTTTCTGTAAGGGAGCTTTTAAAGACGTCTGGTTCCTACCACCACCACTGTGAACAGTTCTGTCTCTGTTTCTATAACGGGGCGTTTCACACCAAACCACTCTGAATGACTTTATTTACATCTCATCCATGTAATTATGCAGAATTTTCAAAAGTGGTTCAAAAACGGTTTCATTTTTTCAGATTTACCACTATTTTATCATCATAAAAACTACATGTATAACTCAGAAGACTCGTCTAGGTTCACTGGTGGTTTTGGTTCGTGAATTAAAATGACTATATATGTGTTGTAGACAGGCTGACCCCTGGTTCCCATCACCTCCACTCTAAGAATGCACCATTTCACATCGCTCTGAATGGAAATGCTGAAAAATCGTTGGAATTTTGTCTTGTTGGAGGGTTCGGGTGAATGTAGGCTCAGCAGCTGAGGCCGAGCCCTTACCTGGCGGTTTTGTTGTAGGATGTGGTTTTGGAGCTGGTAGGGTTTTTTTGTCTTTCCCCTTGTGCTCTTCACCGTCTGGTGTCCTTCCCTTCACGTCTACTTATGGGTAGACACATCTGAGTCATAAATGGTTATAGATCATAAGTAAAAAAAGAGATTCCTTCTTTATGTTGGGCAAAACTAACGACACGGCCTGTTTGGGCTGCTTCCCCGTGTCCAGATTAGTGGTGAAACTCTGTTGCCATTGCTGTTTATTCAACAACCAGGCCAGGTCCAAGAAACTGACCACAACCAGGCCATGCCCAAGAAACTGCCCATTTTTGGGCAGACCTGAATGTCTTACCTGCATTAGTATCACAAAACCAAAGTAAGAATGAATTGTGTCTGGAGAAGCACAACAGGCAGCCAAAGAATGCTTTATTTTTTTGGGTAACACAAGTTTTTGCATTCATTTTTGCGTGTTTTAGGACAAAGACGTGTTTTAGACCATTTATATTGGGGTGTTACTTTTTTCTCTGAGCTCTAAATGGATGTATACGGGTGGCCAGGGAAGAAAAGTGGGCCTAATCTGAGTGGAAGGGCAGCCCTGCAGCCATATATTATGATGTGGTTTATATTTCATCTCTTCAAGTTCATCCAGGGCAAGCAGCAACACGCTCTCCGCATTCCCTTTGCTAAGCAGAAACAATGACGAGCTGAGTCTACATGCTGATGCGTAGGAGATCAGACCTATCACTGCACTAAGGCCTTTCTTTAGAAAACTAGGTGCTCCCACTTCTTCAGAAAAGGCTGCGATGGTTCAGTCCAGCTGAATGTACCTGACCTGTTTTGCCAAATTTCTTCTGAACGTACATCCTGAGTCTTTCACTGTCTCTTTCCTGTTTCAGTGGTTTAGGCTGCAGGTACCCTCGAGGTTTTATTTTGCTTTCTAGATCTTTATTTCTCAGGGTATGAGAAACACAGGCTTACAGGTCTGACCGCAGACCATTTCTCATCACACCATGACGCTCCGATTTAGGAACAATTGAGAACACTTTCAGGGAAGCACTTTCAAATGCTTTGTGCCACACACACTCAGAGCCTTCACGTCGTGGAATTTATGACTTGGGCGATTTTTCAGTTTTTTTTTTTTTTTGGTGTGTTGGTTTGGAAACAGTACTGTTCTTGCGTTTAATAGTGTCTCAGTTCATTTTCCAGGTCACTGCAGGACAGCAGCAGTAAGAAAAAAACCTTTAAACACCCAGGACCCACCGGTGGGCACAGAGTATTATTACACACTTCTATAACCTAAGAAAAGCTTGACTAGTTTGCATTGAAGTGCCTGTAGTTACTGAATAATAAGCTTTGGTGTGGAATAAGCTTAAGATTTTAAGGGGTTAATAGATACTGAAAAAGATTTGTTACTGTCAGTCAAGTAATTCTGACATTAAGTAAGCAAATGTGATCTGGATATGCAATGAATTGGCCTTATCATTCAAAAATGGCATTATTGGTACCGTTACCAAGACAATATCTTGACCTTTGTTCTGATTCTTGAACAATATCTTTTTGATATCCTCTTTTCAGTAACAAACTAGAAGTCGGCGTGGCTTTAAAAAGATTAATTAACCCCTTATTAGTACCACAAGAGGGAAATTTCACCTCCACATTTAACCCATCAGTGAAGTGAAACACCACATATACATGAGCACATACACTAGGGGGCAGTGAGCACGCTTGCCCGGAGTGGTGGGCAGCCCTGTCCACGGCGCCCGGGGAGCATTTGTGGGTTAGGTTTCTCGCTCAAGGACACCTCAGGCATGTACTGTCGGCTCTGGGGATCGAACCGGCGACCTTGCGGTTAACAAACATAAAATAAACAAACATCACTCCCTGCTGTCGTATAAGGTGTTATAAACAAATACAAAATAAACAGACAAGTCTGGCTTTTGCTCTATAAAGGTGTTATTAACAAACATCAAATGAATAAATATGTTACTCACCGCTGTGCACTAAAAGTGTTATTAACAAACATCAAATAAACAGACATTACTCACCGCTGTCCTGTAAAGGTGTTATTAACAAACATCAAATAAACAAACATTACTCACCGCTGTCCTGTAAAGGTGTTATTAACAAACATCAAATAAACAAACATTAGTCATCGCTGTCCTGTAAAGGTGTTGTTAACAAACATCAAATAAACAAACATTAGTCATCGCTGTCCTGTAAAGGTGTTATTAACAAACATCAATAAAACAAACATTGCTCACCGCTGTCCTGTAAAGGTGTTATTAACAAACATGAAATAAACAAACATTACTCACCGCTGTCCTGTAAAGGTGTTATTAACAAACATCAAATAAACAAACATTACTCACCGCTATCCTGTAAAGGTGTTATTAAGAAACATAAAAAAAACAAACATTAGTCATCGCTGTCCTGTAAAGGTGTTATTAACAAACATCAAATAAACAAACATTACTCACCGCTGTCCTGTAAAGGTGTTATTAACAAACATCAAATAAACAAACATTACTCACTGCTGTCCTGTAAAGGTGTTATTAACAAGCATCAAATAAACAAACATTAGTCATCGCTGTCCTGTAAAGGTGTTATTAACAAACATCAAATAAACAAACATTACTCACCGCTGTCCTGTAAAGGTGTTATTAACAAACATCAAATAAACAAACATTAGTCATCGCTGTCCTGTAAAGGTGTTATTAACAAACATCAAATAAACAAACATTACTCACCGCTGTCCTGTAAAGGTGTTATTAACAAACATCAAATAAACAAACATTAGTCATCGCTGTCCTGTAAAGGTGTTATTAACAAACATCAAATAAACAAACATTAGTCATCGCTGTCCTGTAAAGGTGTTATTAACAAACATCAAAAAAACAAACATTGCTCACCGCTGTCCTGTAAAGGTGTTATTAACAAACATCAAATAAACAAACATTACTCACCGCTGTCCTGTAAAGGTGTTATTAACAAACATCAAATAAACAAACATTACTCACTGCTGTCCTGTAAAGGTGTCATTAACAAACATCAAATAAACAAACATTACTCACCGCTGTCCTGTAAAGGTGTTATTAACAAACATCAAATAAACAAACATTAGTCATCGCTGTCCTGTAAAGGTGTTATTAAGAAACATCAAAAAAACAAACATTAGTCATCGCTGTCCTGTAAAGGTGTTATTAACAAACATCAAATAAACAAACATTAGTCATCGCTGTCCTGTAAAGGTGTTATTAACAAACATCAAAAAAACAAACATTGCTCACCGCTGTCCTGTAAAGGTGTTATTAACAAACATCAAATAAACAAACATTACTCACCGCTGTCCTGTAAAGGTGTTATTAACAAACATCAAATAAACAAACATTACTCACCGCTGTCCTGTAAAGGTGTTATTAAGAAACATCAAAAAAACAAACATTAGTCATTGCTGTCCTGTAAAGGTGTTATTAACAAACATCAAATAAACAAACATTAGTCATCGCTGTCCTGTAAAGGCGTTATTAACAAACATCAAATAAACAGACATTACTCACCGCTGTCCTGTAAAGGTGTTATTAAGAAACATCAAATAAACAAACATTAGTCATCGCTGTCTTGTAAAGGTGTTATTAACAAACATCAAATAAACAAACATTAGTCATCGCTGTCCTGTAAAGGTGTTATTAACAAACATCAAATAAACAAACATTACTCACCGCTGTCCTGTAAAGGTGTCATTAACAAACATCAAATAAACAAACATTACTCACCGCTGTCCTGTAAAGGTGTTATTAAGAAACATCAAATAAACAAACATTAGTCATCGCTGTCCTGTAAAGGTGTTATTAACAAACATCAAATAAACAAACATTAGTCATCGCTGTCCTGTAAAGGTGTTATTAACAAACATCAAATAAACAAACATTACTCACCGTTGTCCTGTAAAGGTGTTATTAACAAACATCAAATAAACAAACATTACTCACCGCTGTCCTGTAAAGGTGTTATTAACAAACCTCAAATAAACAAACATTACTCACCGCTGTCCTGTAAAGGTGTTATTAACAAACATCAAATAAACAAACATTAGTCATCGCTGTCCTGTAAAGGTGTTATTAACAAACATCAAATAAACAAACATTACTCACCGCTGTCCTGTAAAGGTGTTATTAACAAACATCAAATAAACAAACATTACTCACTGCTGTCCTGTAAAGGTGTTATTAACAAACATCAGATAAACAGACATTACTCACTGCTGTCCTGTAAAGGTGTTATTAACAAACATCAAATAAACAAACATTACTCATCGCTGTCCTGTAAAGGTGTTATTAACAAACATCAAATAAACAAACATTACTCACCGCTGTCATATAAAGGTGTTATTAACAAACATAAAATAAATAAATGTTACTCACTGCCGCCCTCTAAAGGTGTTATAAATATCAAATAAAGAAACATTACCGCCACCGCTCTTTAAACTTTTTGCTAAATCCATACTGTGTCTCAATAAAGGCTTTTGCCCCGACCCAATGGATGTACCCTATACACATTCTTTTATTTGTGGTGTAAACATGTGCTTATGAAAGCTAACAACTGTGAAACATAATTGCAGTCAGTCCGAACAAGTGCTGTCAGGCAGTGTTATAATAATAGTGACAGGCCTAGTCAGCACCATAAAAGTATTCAATTCTGATGGCCCTAAACGTAAGACAACAGCAAAGACAGCGTTCAGAACTATGACACTGTCTGGCGGGAAGTGAAGTGGAATAGATTACTCTCAGAGCCAGCAAAAGAGCTGTAGGTGGACTTCCTGTGACCATTTCTCCTCATAAAGACGACCTTTTCAGTTGGTTGAAAATAATCACATGGTGAAGTGGTGAGACATTTACCAGCTTTTACCCTAAATGGACAGCTTCAATCAGGATATTAGTGTGCTCACAGCATCACTGACTGTTGTGCCAAGGTTCAGCTGCAACGGCTCGGCCTGCTCGCTTTCACGTCTTCCAGTTATGGGTACAGTCACATTTACATCATTTCTCCATATGGTCATTGTGATTCATTGTAGAGCATCTTCTCCAGAAAGCAATATGGAAAACAGTTACAGTATCAGAACTCAAACTGTTACTATGCTCTATGAGAAATGTTTGTAACTTGATTCGGATGCAATGAGAAAACATGATAGTGGTGGAGGGTTTGGAAAAATACTGTGGTGGAGTTCACGTGCATTGGAGGAAGCTTGCACCTACTTAAATTGGAAATTGTTTGAAGTGCAATGGCACTTTACAGTGGTGGCTACTGAAAGTTGTGGGTATTGATCGTTATCACTAAGCAAAAATGCTTGACAAGATTGATAGTGCAGAATTACCAAGTGACCGTTAGATCCAAGTTAGATTTTAGCGACATGTTAAATATCTGACTGCAGCGTCGAAAAATGTTCTACTGTGGGCGCCCGCCGCTGTGAAATTGAGCAGATCAGGGTCAGTCTGACTGGTGCGGCCCATAATGATTGTTGGCCATCAGCTAGAAGAGTGACTGCACGCTGAGACTGAAATATGAACACACATTTCCAAACTGTGAATATATCATTTCTACCGTGGTCAGTTCTACCTCTGCTGTGCCCCTCTGGTTCAAGGTGCGGATGACGTGTCTTCGTACCAATGCATGATGGCGTGTCACAGTGTGCAGTATCAGTCAACAAACGTTCCCGCCCCCTGTTGGCGGCCTACTCATGCTGCGCTCGTAAATATGAAAGCATAGGAGCTCAGAGCGAGGAGATAACCGTAAATACAAGCTGAGCTGAATACCCCCTGCACCACCTCACACAGTTGTTATGATTAGCAGATTTATCGATAGTGTTCAGTGTAAGATTAGGTAACCTGATGGGAGGATTCTTGCAGGTCTCCATAAAGCTGCTGCTGAGTGTCATGAACGGCTTGCAGAGATTAAGGATTTGGGGACAAACCCTGGATGACAGTCAGTGCCTTTAAGAACCCAGGAAGGGGGTTATATTGAATATGGACTTGCTGAACAGATAATTAGAAGCCAGCTGTTGTAGTTTTAGGGAATGCTCTACCGCCTCTGCCTTTCACTGTTAATCATTTTTTGGCACTGTGTTAACTCTTTGGTGGCTTGCGTCAGTGGCTTATACTGTTAAGGCTCAAGACGCGCTGCCTGATCAGAAACACCTTCCCTCTTCGAAGATGGGGGTGGCAGTGGAGAAAAATCTTCAACCTTGTAAGACCCTGAAGTTGCAAAAGTGCCGTTTGATTCCGTTACTCTCCATATTTTCTGGTAGCTAATGCACATTAGCTATAAAAACTCAGCTCACCCAGTTTCCCTTGCAGCCCCACCTCCAAACCGTAGATCACTGCAGTGCCCCTCCCAGTGTGCACCTCCCATTTCTTCAGCATTTTTCCAAGTTGAGCCAGGGGTGGGGTAGCTGAGTGGGGCATAGTTATTCTTTAACATGACCAACTTGCAAGCTCTCAAGTGGAACAGCTGACTAAACTGCACAGCAGCGCAGGTCAAATACAGCAATTTGCTTATAGATGCCGTAACATGATCAGCTGCCCCGCTACACTGCTTGAGTCACTAAAGCTCTGGGTTATCCAGCTCTGGTCATTCAGGGCTTTTGTCCAACACAGTTGAAAAAGGGGTTCAAGTGTCACTTGAGAAAGCTTATGCTTACCTTCAGACCACGATTGGTTGGCACTGTAAAGTCAGCAGTAGGCTTCGATCGAAAGCAACACCTCAGTCGAAAGGAAAACGATATTTTTGGCCAAGCGATGCGGCGGTTAGAGTTTGTATGGTGCAGTGTGTACTACTTACAAAACAGAACTTCCAGTAACTTCATCACTTGTTCTGAGACCTCACCCTCGCTGCGATTCGTCCTATTCAAGGCCTCATTCATTCTCTCCTGACTGTGATTTGGTCCACAGCACTATGCAGGCTATTAGCTGAGACATACATCGAGTTCTCTTTGTTAAAAGCTCGTTTTGCTGGACGAAGTTGGGGATGAAAGCCAGGGCCTGTCTCTTGGGTTAGGTTTTTTCCCGCTAACCACAATTTTGTTTCTTCTCACATGCCTATCTCAGTCAGCTGCATCAGATGAAGCAGAGGTTTCAGGGCCCTGTCCTTTACAAGCCGAGAATCTGTGACTTAATCTACATCTACAGATAGTGTGAGTGGCACAATGTTTACCAAATTCCAGCAATGTCAGTCGGTCATAGGCAGCAGCATAAGGGACACGGATATAAAACAACATTTAGCATCAATTGTGTTTGGCTCAGAGCAGCTGCTGTGTGATTATGTGTCTGTGGCGTACATTCGTCTTTATATTGTTATGTTCTTTTTTTACTTTTTTGCATTTTTCTTACTTTTTTAATCTTGGATTAGAAATATTACTTAAGCATTTAAAACAGTTTATAAAAAAAAAAATATATATATATATATATATATATATATATATATATATATATATATATATATATATATATATATATATATATATATATTCACATACTTCATATCAAATATAAGCTCCCCGGACAAAAGGTCACCCCGTGTGTTTTAGGTGGTAGTAACTTCAGGCTCTTGCAGACGAGGATGATTGGGCTATAAATGCCTGCGAGGTGTGCGACGGGATTCATAGATTGAGAAGAGGTGGTACGGTGCACTGAATGTCTCGCTGGATGTATGGAAAAGGGGTTGCAAAGCAGATGGTAATGGTTGGCAAAAAGGGGTGATCGCATTTGGGCGTGTCAAGGAAGGCCACAGTGTGAAGGAGATAGCTGAATTTGCAGGTGTATCAAAGCGTACAGGTTCCTACGGGTCTTCCAGCACTGGCAGAAATCCAAGTCTACAGGAAATTCTCGTCAGAATTGAGGCCGGAAGACGAAACTGACGAACAGGGACCGGAGTTCCTCAGACAAAAATTAGTCACCACCTTAAACACGGAAGTTGACTCTTATTTTGTCCTGGGAGCTTATGTCGTTGCGGCCAAGCGAAAAACCTCACATCTCTGTTTTTGTACGGTTTTTCTTTTTCTTTTCTTTCTTTTTTTTTGCATGATTTAAAAAGTCCAGTCACCCTTTGCAGTGTGTAAAAATTTCACGAAGAACCGACTAATAAAAATTCATTACTTAGGAAAAATCTTGATATATTAGTTTCCATAAATTCTGAAAACTTTTTTCCTTCTCCTGTAAAGTTTTGGATACACATGACTTTTTTTCCAACCGTTGGAATACTGGATATGTACTGATATATACAGAGACCGTCAGAAATGTTAGTTGCACCATGATATACATTTCTGGCCACGGCTCCTTCTACCAGTTCCTCATTTCTGTTTTTTTTTTGTCCTGTGCTATGTGAAAGTTGGTTCCTTGAAAATCACAATTTTGCATATCATTAATTTCCTTAAAACCATGACAACCTGATTCACAGTATATCTTCACAAGAAGGTTGTTTTAGTCATCGCGGTCATAGACGTAATGTGTTGTGGGGGGTGGATTTAGTAGTTAAGTGTGGCTTGGAGAGACAAACACATTCATATAACCAAAATACAATGCATGTGAACCACCTCCGGAAGGCCTCATTCTGCTTTAGATGCGTCTCAGGTTCATTTACACCTGCATTTTTAATGCGGATGATCCCCGTTTATAATCCCAATATAAAAATAATAATAAAAAAAAAACATGGAAAGACGAAGTGTAAGTGGGTTTTCAGACAGCGGGTGCTAACTGGTCACTTTCATCGGGCAGACATCATCCAGAAAGAAGAGAAAAAGAATACCACGAACTTGTGCTAGAAAACCCCCGACTTTCCCACTTCAGCTGTACTATAGGTCCTGGAAATGGATGTTGCATGACAGGATAGACGAGTTAAAGCGAAACACATGATGCCGCGGCCAGTTCCTGTTTTGCGTTGTGGTTTTTTTTTTTTTTAGGTGTCACTGCCGCTGTGTTCACAAGTGCTGTGTTTTTAACAGGGAGAATCACCTCTGAACCGGTTGAGGACACTGATCCCAGCAGCTTCATTACAGATATGGTAAGCTGTTTGCTATCACTAACAAAACGCAGTGGTTACGAAGCAGAAACGATGACATAGTTGTGGGAATGCTATGTAATTTGAAAGCAGGCCAAGCCTGCACAGCTAGTAAGCCCCATCCTTAGCCTGCACAGCTACTAAACACTTTGATTAAATCTGCATTTGACCGTCCTCCTTATCTGAAGCAAGGATGACTGAACAAGATCGTATTGAACTTTAAAGTTTGGCTAAATGCTTCTTGGCTTTGCTTTTCTTAGCTGCACGAGCTTTAAAGCACTTATAGAGGCATTTTCAGTTTATGTAGGCCTGTTTATAAAAAAGTCTGGATGATTTAATAGAAAATGGAGGCACAGGGTTTTCTTTGTGCATGCCGACGGTGCTTTGGAACGGAGATGCTCTGTCAGTAGATGTGTTTCAGCTTGTCCTCAACTCATTAGCCCACACAGTCTGAAAGAGTTTTTTTTCCCCCTCAGTGCATTTCAAGCTTCTTATCTGTTCAAATATGTCTCTACTTGGAGAAAAAGAGGGATAAAAGAAATATTGTCTTAGTGTCAGGTAGCTCTGTGTGTGCGTGCTCTTTGTGTAACGTCTTTGTATGATAAATGAAGGTGTGACGGTTTGCTTTTTTTTTCTTTCTTTCTCTTAGTCTCTGAAGTCAAACTACCCTGTTCAAGTCACTGATCCACAAGGTATTGGATGCTTTCTTTCACTTTGCTCTCCCGTACACTAGTCAGTACCTTGCAAAAGTCAGAGACCGGTCGCTTATTTAACTTCCAGCCACTGAATACAAGTTAGTGTGTATATCTGAGGAGATCCGATACAAGATAATCCACTTGCTCAATTAAGAGGAAATTGAAAACTGCTAGACCTGAGAGACCACCCATCAGATAAACAGCACTTCAAGCTTTCATCTCTGAGAGAGGAGAAAATCAAGCTGCTTCAGATCTGAAAACATCCACAGTTGTTTCTGTCCAGCCTTCCACTGTGAGAAGACCACTCAGCGCTGTGGGTCTGAAAGGACGTGTAGCGGTCAAGAAGAGAAAAAGAAAGGCGCATAAAAGAACTAAACTAGAGGACTGACCATCCCAGAGTCCAGAACATGTCCTCAACATCACTGAATTAGCTTGGGATTGCTTGGACTGTGAAACAGAAAAGGCAACCAACTTCTAAGACTGAACTTTCGGAGATGCGGAATAATATCCCTTTGACTGAAACTGAAAGCAAGTCTCTGGAAAGCTGTTGTAAAGACAAAAAAAACTAACTCAATGATCGAGGCTTGTGCAATTTTCTGTGTTTCTCTTGAGTAATTTGTTCTCAATGGCAATTCTGACTGAAAACTAAATTAAGTGAACTGGTTGTTTGGTTTTAACGCTGCTCTGAACTTAAAGAATATACATGGACATGGATATCGCTGCTGTCGGAAGAAAACCTCGTATCTGCCTTTTTGTCATTTTTCAGTTCTTGGCATAATTTGAAAATGGTTGTTGTTCTTTATGTTGTGTGTAAATTTCATGATGAATAGACCAAACAAAACGACCCAAAATGGCTTGGAAAAAAATCTGGTTCCATTGACTTCAAATACATCAAAACTCCTGTAAAGTTTCTTTCTTGGAGATATGAGGTTTTCTTCCGACAGCAGCAATATACAAACATTAATATTGTGTATCTTTTTAATAAAGTGTATCTTTTTATTAAACACTTATTCTTAAGGCGCCTCCCATGTGTGATAAAACCCCGATCAGCCATTCTCTGAGCTGTAAACACCAAATACCATGTGAAAACGATTACAGAAATAAAGGCCCAGCAAATGTCTTGTTTACTGCATTTCCTGGACAAGGTTGGCAGCTTAATTGCAAATTATCTGTCAATCAGATCTGGTGCGCCCACAATGGAACTATGAGCCAACGCACATATCCATGAAGGCTGTGTTTTTTTTGGTTTTTTGGTTTTTTTTCTTTGTGCATGATGTAATTCTTTGATCTTGTTAACACAGATAACGTGACTCTGCAGCTCAGTTCGGTGCCCCCTGGATACCTCACACCTCCCATGGATCGAATACAGCAGGTGAGACCTTCTAAAACAAGAGCTAACCCACTGAAAGACTCTAAATGGAGTACGCTGTACCAACCACTGCACGATAGGTGCAGATTTAGAACATTGTGATTACAGTGAGATTATACCGCTGCATTTGCATTTGCATTCGGGAGAAAACCTTGTATCTCCAAAACGGTGACTTTACAGGAGAAGGAAAAAAACATACTTTATGTTTAATGAAAGTCAGTGGAACCAGAATTTTTTCCAAGTCATTTTGGGTCGTTTCTTTTATTCCATTCATCATGAAATTTACACCCAATATAAAGGACAACATGCATTTTCAAACCATGTCAAAATCTGAAAAGTGACAAAAATGGAGATATAAGGTTTACATCGAAAGTAAAGTAGGTTTACTCCTTCTCCTGTGAAGTTACTTTCTTGGAGATACGAGGTTTTCTTCCGACAGCAGCAATATACAAACATTAACTTTATCAAACCTAATGAATCTTTTATTAAACACTTATTCTTCAGGCCGCCTCCTTTCAAACTCATCCTGCCACATATTCTTTTGAGTCAGGGTTTTCTGAGTCATTGAAATTAAAATTAAAAGGAATATCTTGTTTTAGTGCCCACCTAGGCCAAGTTCCAGAGCATAACCACTGGGGCTAATGGGGGTACACCCTAGGAATGTGTGTGGCTTTTCAGAAATAGAGTGATGGCTATGATGATGGTGTTTGTTCTTGACTAACAACACTATAAGCCTGCATATACAGGATGGCCATTAGCCGCAAGACATTCGTCTCGTCTAAGAAACAGGATATATTTTGATGTGTTGAACAATTTTTATAACTTTCACATTGCAAAGTTACGCTTACTGAAAAATATAACATCAACTACGCTCTTAAAAAGACGTTTTCTCAGGGATTCTTTAGTAAAAGCACTGGTTCTGTTCATTTCATGCTTAAAAGGTTCTTTGCATGGTGAACTGGCTCTTCAGATCGATGGACAGTGTGTTTTAGGGTTCTGTGTAGCAACCAAAAGGGCTCCACTGTTGTTAGGATGTTATGCTTCTAACCCTTTTCGGTGCTATTTAGAACCATTTTCAAAAAGGTTCTAAATAGGTTCTAAAATGTCACATTTCCATCAATCTGAAGAACCATTTCACCATGCAAAGAGCCATTTAGGCATGAAATGTTCTATATGCAACTCATGGTTCTTAAAAGAATCATTGCCTTTACTAAAGAACCTTTGAAGAACCTTCTTTTTTAAGCATGTAGCTTGACTTTAGCGTCTCTGTGTATAACATTAATCAGAATATGTACAGCTTTCAGTGACTGTTCAAGTAAATCAGGTTGCCTTATATAAACAGTACAGTTCTTATGATAGCAGTGAGATTCAAGGTACTATGCTTTGTTTACTGATAGGTCGTGAATGAATTCATGAAGGCTGATTTAGTTCTTCAGCTCAATCTTAATAACAACCTGTTAGTAGCTGGTATCTGTTAGATTTTCCACTAGATTGTCTGCTGTTACTCGGAATCACATGCAGAGTCAAGTAAAATTTTATATTTGCAAGCATTTGTGCTTGAGATTGTAAAAATAAGAGCAAAAAGAACTTCTGTGGCTGCTAGAATACATACTAATGGCACTACCATATCAGCTTCGGAGCCAGCTGACGTTAACTTTCCACTTTTTACAAAGTCAGAACCGTGTGGAGTCAAGCAAAATGTATTTTCTCTTGAATAATAAAAAAGGTGAGTGTAAAAATAAGAGCAAAAACAGCTCCTTGTGTAGCTGCGCACATTGTAGCTTCCAAGTTACGTAGTAACTTACGAATTGATCAATCTGAAAGTAGCAATTAAAACATTGAAATATTACTCCAGCTTATATTCTGGTGCACGTATCGGTCATCTTCTAGTGCTCGATGACTGTATCCGCACCTCGACCAGTTAAGTTGGATAAACAAAGCTGTTTATACAGCAAGATAAAGGAAGAGCTCCCGCTGCAGTAATGCGAAGCTTGAGCTTGAGTAGAAGTGCTCAACACTGCTTTATTTCACGTGTTATTAGGCCATCGTTGTTTTAAGAGCAATGAATGCATTTCTGCTTTCTACCATTATTAGTTAGTTCTATATTGATAGCAATGCGAGGACATAAGGGCAACATTTAATGGTGCACTTGTGCACATGTGTTTCAATACTCGTGGTCAGTCACTCAGTCAGTGAGTCAGTAAGGGACGTTGACTCTCGTAGGCAGAAATTATTCAATAAAAAAGTCCATGAATTTCCTGAAATATCAACTGCTTTTATGCAAAAATGCATCGTTTGAGCGCTGTTTCGCATGAACAATACAATGTATGTTTATGAAGCATTGTTTATTTATTTATACAGCACCTTTCGCGCGATAAAAATGCAGCTCAAAGTGCGTAAAATGAGGAAGAAGAGGCAAAACGATAATCAAATAATAAGTAGCAGGGAAAAGATGTTTTAATAATTACCATTAAAAATAACCAGATAAAAGTTTAAATAAAAAGAAAAACAAATGCAATAAACATGCAACTAATAAGAAAATAAAAGCAATAGTAATATTCCTGTAAAAACAAAGGAAACACTGAAAATATTTAAATGCTTTTTTATGTATGTAGTTGTTTTTTAAAAACACTGACAGAAGGAGCCTTGCAGATGTTTATTGGTAGCGTGTTCCAGATCTTTGGTGCATAAACAAAAAACACATTGTTATAATATAATATGCTATAATAATATAATATGGTTTCACTTTAGGATATTCAAATACTGTTCTTCAAAAAATGGTGCATGTCCATGTCCAGTATGCCAAGGGCAAAGAATGCTAACTGCATCACAATACAGCTTTACAATGATCTTATAAATGCATCAGGCTTTATCAGATGTAGAAGTGCTTTGTAGATTAATTAGTTCTCACTAATACCCTAATTAAACACTACCTAAACACTCAAGTGGCCTCCAATTCACACTGAATTTAGCCCAGCATTTATAACATAACGCTTTTGTCGGAAGAAAACCTTGTATCTCCAAAATAGTAACTTTACAGGAGAAGGATAAAACCTACTTTACTTTTAATGTAAGTCAATGGAACCAGATTTATTTCCAAGTCATTTTGGGTCGTTTCTTTTAGTCCGTTCATCATGAAATTTACACTCAATGTAAAGGGTAACAGGTACTTTCAAGTTATGTCAAAAACTGAAAAACGTCAAAAGTGGAGATAGAAGGTTTTCTTCCGTCAACAGCGATATGATACTTGATACGACTATTCAGCTGTATGTTTTAATGAGCTAATGAGCACATCTATGCCCATCCAAGTCACATTAGCATGTGCAGTTTGATCTGCCTATAGACAGAATATAATATCAGCACAGTGTTGGCCTATTTAAATGAATTGAAAGTATTAAAAGTCAAAGTACTGAGTCATTTACCATGTTGTAGTGTTAGGAAAACATTGAACTTTCAGTACATTGTGCAGTACTAAAAATTGGGTTCCAGGCTTCAGCTGTCATTGATAACACACATACTTTATACACACGGATATCGTCGCTGCCCAATGAAAAAATCTTTTGCTATTTTTTCTCCATTTTTTGCCATTTTTACTTTTCTGCATCATTTAAGCTCAGCAGCTGCCCTTTACATTGTGAGAAAATTTCATGACGATTGGACAAATAGAAATGCTCCAGAACTGCTTAGAATAAAATCTCTTTCCATTAACTTCTATTGAAAATTAGCAAGGTTTTTGCCCTCTCCTTTAAAGTTACTATTTTGGAGATACTTGTTTTTCTTTGGACAGCGACGATATGTCAGCACGATCAACCTTTTTCATTAGATCTGGCATATTTGTCCAAAGCTACTGGCACATTCTTCGCACATTGACAGGCTGCAGAACCAGCTGGTAGTCGCACAGCTGCTATTCAGAAGTCATTGTAGTAGTTGAAGGGGTCAACTTCAGTTGTTCAGTTCTCGTTTAAGACGATGGCTTACAGTCCTGACCAATTTAACAAATTATTTGCATTCTTGTTACGCTTTGAGCCGCTCACCCTCACATGACTTGCTTGATCGTACGTCACACACTAATTTCCTGCAGGAAGTTTATACTTAGACATGCCAAAACCACAATCGGTGGATGTTATTTCTCACAAGTGGGTGTGTGAGAGTATCTGCATGTGTAGGTGGCCTCTCTCTTGTTAGTAATTTCCTTCAAACCTTTTCCTTTTGACATGTGAAGGTGGGGGGACAGATTTGTGTGTTGGTGCATCTGTCAAATTCTTAGTAATTAAATAGAAATTTACAGTGTAATCATGTATGTAGCATTGTGGCATCATAGAACGTATATAATATATACATTTATATATATTAATTATTATCTTTTTTTCCTTGTGATGTTTGACAACATATGAAACTAACATTTTCTGTTTGTTTACCAGCCAGTTGAAAATGATGCAAGTGAATTTATCTGTCCAGGATCCATTACTCCAGGTACATGTAACATTCATCTTAAACTCTTATTATATATATTACAACCCCATTTCCAAAAAAGTTGGGATGCTGTGTAAATAGAATGTAAATAAAAATAGAATGCAATGGTATGCAAATCATGTAAACCATATTTTTAAAGGAACATATTATAAAGACAACATATCAAATTTTAAAATGGAGAAATTGTATTTATTTATTTGTTTATTTTTATGCCCATTTTGAATTTGGGAATAAAGTTGGGACTGGGGCATGTACCACTGTGTTTCACCTCTTTGTGAGTGTTTGGGAACTGAGGAGGCCAACTGCTGTAGTTTTGAAAGTATAATGTTTTCCCATTCCTGTTTGGTACAGACTTTCAGCTCAGGGTCTCCTTTGTCATATTTTTCATAATGCACCAAATGTTTCTAGTGGTGACAGGTCAGGACTACAGGCAGGTGAGATTAGCACTTGGACTCTTTTAAGACGCAGCAATGCTGTTGTAATACATGCAGAATGTGGTTTTACATTGTCTCGTTGAAATAATCAAGGCCTTCCCTGAAAAAGACGTCGTCTGGATGGCAGCACATGTTGCCAAAACATATATATATCGTTCAGCATTAATGGTGCCTTCACAGATGAGCACATCACCCATGCCATGTTCAGTAATGCACCCCTAAAACAACATGAATACTGGCTTTTGAACTGTGCACTGATAAGCTGAGTGGTCTTTAGCCCAGAGGATACAGCGTCCATGATTTCCAAAAAGACTTTCAAATGTTGATTCATTGGACCACAGGACACCTTTCCACTTCCCCTCAGTCCATCTTGAATGAGCTCAGGCCCAGAGAAGGTGGCAGCATCTCTAGATCCTGCTTATGTACAGTTTCTTCCTTGCATTTAGGAGTTTTAACTTTCACTTGTGGATGCAGTGATGAACTGTTTTCACAGACAGTGCCTGTCAGAAGTGTTTCTGAGCCCATGCAGTGATTTCCACTACAGAATCATGTCTGTTTTTAATGCAGTGCCGTCTGAGGGCCCAAAGATCACAGCCAGCAAGTACTAGTTTTTAGCTTTGTCCCTTGCATACAGAGATTTCTCCAGATCTCTTTATGTTATTAAGTACCGTAGATGATGAAAAGCAAAAGCTCTTTGCTATTTTATGTTGAGAAACGTTTTTCTTGAATTGTTGCACTATTTGATTGTGCAGTCTTCCACAGAGTGGTGACCCCTCCTCATCTTTACTTTTGAAAGACTCGGCCTGTCTGAGATGCATTTTTGCGCCCAGTCATTTTTACTGACCTGTTGCCAATCAATGACCAGGTGTGTTTTTAGCATTATACAATTTTAACAGCCTTTTCTTGCCCCATCCCAATTTGTTGTCTTTGTACTGTCTTCAATTAAATATAGGGTTTAAACAATTTGCACCTCATTGCATTTTGTTTTTATTTACATTTTGCAAAGCATGCCAACTTTTTTGTAAATGGGGTTGTATATTACAGTATTGTGCAAAAGTCAGCCTTCATTTATTTAATTTGCAAAATGGCCATAAATACAGCTTACTCATTTTTCAGCATCAGCGCCACATACACATAAAACAACCACAGGCAATTACACAGAAGCCTCAACAGCTAAATATGTTTTATTATATTATTATAATAATATACATTTTTCAGTATTTAGTGTGTCCAATTTGCCTTTATTACAGCTTCCATTTTTTTCCAGGAGTCTCACTTTTCAGTTTTTCAAAGAAATCTGCAGGGAGATTTTTCCACACCTATGAATTTCAGTCTTAGAAGTTGGGTGCAATTTGTGCTTCATGTCATTCAAGTGATCCCAAACACATTCAGTGACGTTGAGGTCTGGGCTCTGGAGTGGCCATAACCAGCAGCTTTTTAGTTTGATTTGCAAATTTCCGTCATTTTATCAGCTTTTCACGGTGGAAGGATTTTTTTTCCAGATCTGAAGCAGCTTCATTTTCACCTCTCTCTCAAAGATAAAAGCAAGTGCTGTTTATCTGATGGGGGCAGTTTTGGTGGTCTGTGCGGTTGTTAGTAGTCGCATTTTAAATCATTTCTGGAAAATTGCTTTGGCTTCTTGTCTTTTCACTTTGCCCCCCTTTATATGAGTGAAATGCCTTGTATCTAATCTCATCAGAGCTGTGGGCTGGAAATTATTGATTTGTTCTTGATGGCCGTTCTTACTGGAAGTTAAGTAAATGAAGGGCGGTCAGATTTTTTTCTGTGTACTAGATTCACAAGTCTTTGATGAAAAGATTACTTTGTCAGTTGCTATTTGAGGATGATAATAATTAGCAGACCACTGAATATTATAGTTATGTATGTAAATGTATGCGATGTAGCTAATGTAGCTTGTATACTCATAAAAACCATATGATTCATTCTTTCATGCAGCAAAACTTTCATAGTTACTTGATTAAACACGATTTGTAATAAAAAAGATTCACATTTGCCTATTGATGAATCAGCAATGATTAATTGGTAGTTTGATGATAATGAAAATATTCTTTCACAGTATAAAGCAAAACCTGAAGGACCCATTCATTTACATGCAAGTTTCCACATAATATTCATGTATGTTTTTATTTTAAGTGAAGTGCTTGTAAAACATCCATTGCAAGGCTATAAATGGCTTTTTATAGTTTAGTTCAGTTTTTATTTGAACTCTGATTACTTGATTAATCAATGACAGCCCTACATTTTACCATCAGTATTGTCAGCCCAACATGTTCCATGTTCCTGGCTAAATTTCATGCTTTGTTGGTTTTCTAACTGAGGATAAGTCAGCATCCACTACAGAACACACTTTGCATTTATTTGCTGAATTGAAAACATTGGAGAACAAAAAAAATGTTAATCTCAGCAAATAAATAGAATTTTGCACTGAACTTGGCAGCTTTAAATTTGTGCCGTCAAACTTTTGCACCGACTGTACACCAATCAGGCATAACATGATGACCACCTCCTCGTTTCTACGCTCATTGTCCATTTTATCAGCTCCACTTACTGTATAGCTGCACTTTGTAGTTCTACAGTTACAGACTGTAGTCCATCTGTTTCTCTGATACTCTGTGGTGGTGTGTTAGTGTTGCACTGGTCTGAGTGGATCAGACACAGCAGTGCTGCTGGAGTTTTTAGTCCACCAAGCAAAAATATCCAGCCTACAGCGTCCTGTGACCACTGAGGATGACCAACACAAACTGCAGCACTGCTGTTTGATCCACTCATACCAGCACAACACACATTAACATACCACCAATACATCAGTGTTACTGTAGTGCTGAGGATGATCCACCACCTCTGTGAGGGTCCATGGGGGTCCTGACCACTGAAGAACAGGGTAACAGAGTATCAGAGAAACAGATGGACTACAGTCTGTAACTGTAGAACTACAGAGTGCAGCTATAGAGTAAGTGGAGCTGATAAAGTGGACAGTGAGTGTAGAAACAAGGAGGTGGTCATGATGTTACACCTGATCGGTGTACGTGTTATTTAACCTAGTTAGTCTTGAGGTAGCCCTGCCGCAAGTGATAAAAATGCTATCAATCATTTCATCCTTGTTTCATCTCCACTTCAGACTTCACCAAAGACCTCCTGTCCAGCTCCTGCGAGAAGTGCCTATGCTCCATTCCTCCGCCCAAAATCAGCGACCTGCTGGACGACGAAGACCTTCTCTACTCTCTACGTCTGAAGCTGGACCCGACGCACTGCACTATCAAGAACTGGAAGAACTTTGCCAGCCGCTGGGGCATGAGCTACGACGAGCTAACGCTGCTGGAGCAGCGGACACACGGCTCCACGTACAACAGCCCCACGCAGGAATTCCTGCTCCGCTACAGCCAGAAACCCGTCACGGAGCTCACCCAGCTCTGCCAGTTCTACCAACGCATTGATGTACTGAGGCTGCTCCAGCAGTGGGTGGAGAATGACTGGCCTTCACGCTGGAGGAGATCACATTAGCTGAGGTTCAACAAACGCGATGCCCGCACAGCTACTGAGAGAAGGACATATGGACATATGACTCTCTATGACTACTGATGGCAGTAGGGAGGCGTATCAGGAACAGAACACATTCTGGTCCAATATGAAAATGCTGCAGTCTTCCTGGATTTCGCCCTAGACTTTTGAACTGTCTGCTCGTATTATATGATCTGAATTTTTGTCTTTTTCAAAGGAGCCATGCTTTGGCAACACATGGGAGGATGTTTTTAAAGGAAATGTCTTAAAAGAAGCATTCTATGCAAATAATACTCTTCAATAATTTAATCAATAAATTGGGAGTAATTTAACCAACATTACCCATCCATCTGTGCCAGACAAGTAAATGGCCAGTTATGGTGAAGAAAAATGACAGTGGGTAAAAGATATTTTCCTTTCTTTGCACCCTCCATTTTTGCTGCTGAGATCTGAGATTTACACATAAAAGCGGCAGTCACTTCCATATTTCAGAGCTTTTTTAAAAAATCAGGACCTTGAATACAGTTTCTGGGCTTGGATTCTGCAGTGACTGGTGGCTATGACACTAGGTGGCCAATCAGTCGCAGTCAGTTCAGTTGACTACCAGTAACAACAAAATACAGGACCAGAAACTGCATTAAAGGCTAAAATCCACTAAACCTCATGTTAACTGTGCAAAGAGCCTTCAGCTACTAACCTCCCACTTACCACTTGAAGGGGAAAGAGCTTTAGGTTATTTTCCACTTGGACACGTTGTTCTGATCATATCATGATCAGTCAGAAGTTTCAACTCCTGCCATTTTTGAGGGTCTCTGGCACCAGACAGGAAAGTGTGTTCTACAAATAGTAGTACATGACAGGGCTGCAAACATTAAAAACCTTAGTGATTTTAGAGACTTTTGACTTGATTATAATTTACTGAAACCTAGATTTGGAAAAAAAATATAAACAGTGTTTCCAGTTGAGTGAATGGCGAAAACTCATATCCTTAATCAGGACTGTGTGGGCGATTCAGCGCACAGTGATGGACGCTGTAGCCACTGCAACCTATACAGACCTGCTGCTGCCGGCTTTTTCCGTGTGTTAAGCTTTTATTTTCTGGCAGAGGTCAGAATTAGAATTTGTGTGAGATTTTAGATCATAAAGGCAACATGAGCTTTTGTTGACCAGCCAAAAAACTTGCACACCAAACAGAGTCACACTCAGCTGGGACAGTAGAACAGTCGTTCCACTGGTAGCCGGTCCGGGTCAACTAAAAGGTCTATGGTTTGCGTGAGTAGAGCTGTGGAAAGACGCATCAGCTGAAAAGTCTAGCCTAATTTTGATTGGTCAGAAGGACACTTGCCACGTTGTCCCGCCCAAGTGCCTAACGTTGCTCTTGTCAGAAATACTTTAGACAACCAGGTTTAAAGGCTGAAAAAATTCAATCTCTGAACAATTTGAACTGTACTATGTTCTCCTGAACTGATTATTGTTTCATGACAGACTATGAAGTTATTGAGTAACATCATTCAGTGAAGCTCTTAATATTTCCAGGAATCTTCATGCCAGTCTTGAGGATTCTGTATTCTAGTTTCTTTAGTTCAGGTGTAAGCCTGACATTTAGTGTGAACTGCTGGTGGAACCACTGCCTTGTTTTACTCGAGAGATGCAACCACTTTTAAAGAAGCACTGAACTGCTGATGGAAAGGAAAGTTGGCTTTCGCTGGGGATGCCCAAAGTAGACATTGGAGATCCCCAGGCTAATCCATCTTCTTTTGTTTTCAGACTGATTTTAAATGTCATTTACCTTCATAGTCATATTGTATGGTTGCAAGGACAAGACTGTGGAGTATGTGTACGTCACACAGTGGGTGTGAGTGGGTTTGAGGGGTGTGTGAGTGCTGGATATCTCTTCTGTTATCCATATTCATAAATAAATTAGTTGATGATGTAAAGCAACGAGTTGTCATTGATAAACAGACATCATTTGACTTACAGATGAGATCAAGAAGCAGATCGATGAGCTACTGTACAATTCTTCATGAACCTTTCATGAAATTGAGCCTATATTAATATACTACATAAACCACAGTGAGTGATATTTGGGGTTTAAACAAATGAGTAAGCTGGTATTTTTATTTTTACTCTGTGTTTTGTAACAAAATGCTTAACAAGGTTAGAGAACATTTGTTGAGGGATCCTGGACCACTCCTCCATGCAACATGTACAGTTCTTTGATATTGTTGTGTTGTTTGATTGTGGACTGCCTTATTGTAAACACACCACAACTTGTCAGTGGGGGTTCAGATCTTGAGACTAGCATCTGGAGTTTTGAGGTCTGCGTTGATTTCCGCTTCAGGTGCCTTCACATTTTGAGGTAGATACACCAAATTTGGGTTTTTTCAAAGTGAGCAGTTTTATCTTGCGAGGGCCATCGCAAAACGTTGGTTCTGTGTTCCAGCAACCATTTTTGTCTGGATTCTCATGTGTGTTTGGGGTCATTATCTTGCTGAAAGGTCCGGCCACGGTCAAATGTCAGCATTCCGACAGAGACGGATTTTAAAATCTCCAGGAATTTAATTGAATTCTTAACACCATTGATTTTTTTTGCAAGAGTTCCTGGACCACTTGGAGCAAAACAGCCCTCATTTCAAAGGATTGCTCATTTTTTAATGAGCCTAATCCATGTCCACAGCTCTCTGGCCTTAAGGACAAAAGGATTTTACATGCAACCTCATATTTATATCAAAGTGTAACAGGACATCTTTATAGACAGCAATAGAGTTCCTACAGGAGTGAAAATAAGAACCGAAGACACAACTTTTCTTTCAAATATTCTTTGGGGATGCTAATTATTTTGCTACATATGTTTTTGGAAGAATACATTGTTCTTAAAAAAGCAACACCCTTGGAAGTGTTGTAGATAAATGGTAAGCAGTTGCTCCAAACATTTTCGAAGAACATTTGATCATTATTTATGTTGGTACTTTGTAAGATTGTTTTCTTGAGGGGTGCCAGTAACTCTGGAGCTGACTGTACACAATAAATTACTGCTTTCGAGTTTCAAGTATGGAATTTTACCATTTTCTCTTCAATTTAGGTACATCCACCTCCTCCCAAATATCTAGGTGTATCCCTCCAAGGTGAAGGCTTGTACGTGCTTCATTGGGCAGCTAAACACACTAGGATTAGAACAATAACGGCTAAGTCAGCTAACAGTGTGTGATGGGGAGAAGGGGGACCATCCCACCTACCCAAAGAGAGCAAGGCCAATTATGCTCCCCCCTGGCTCCATCACCAGGGATCAAATTCGTGATGCCCCAACCATAGGACCAACATTTCGACGGCTGCACTGTGCAACACGCCAATAATAATAATAATCCTGTTAAATGTGAAAAAATGGAAAAGGTTCCAACTGCTGCATTAAAAATGACATTTATTAGAAAAAATATATAGCAGTGTTTACGGAAATTCTATACAGTTATAGAATATTTGGTCAAAGACTTGAACCAGAGACTTTTTTTGTGTAATTAATTGGGCATTATAGTTTTCCATTAGCAACAATACTGATGAATACATATAGGAACATATACATTTATAAAAACGTTATATATTAGATTACTGTGTACAGACAAAATAGATATTCAAAATGAAAGGCACAACTTTTCCTTCATATTAGTAATGTAAAAATATTAAGCTGTGATTGCCATAAACTTTGACACAAACCTGATAGAATGTTTTACAGACTTTTTACAAAATAATTACACGTTGCAGAATTCTATCCCATTTCTTTGAACTCCACCCAAGAACGTTCACACTTTTGTTTAATTTTCATTTTTTCTAGGTAATTTTTCGAATCAAATTCTATAAAAGTAGACAGTGTGACATGAACAGAAGCATCGTCTTATATTACATCACACTTTCATCGTCAATGTCAATAATCCCTTTTTTGTAGGTTTAGACTTTCCAGACAGTAAAAACTGGGTTTGGAATTGTATCCTGTTGTTACGTAAACTTAATCTTCGTCAGATTTGGTGAGCAAACCGAGCATGTTGTTAAGACTCAGAGACAGTTTATCTTCTTCTGTAGTTGAGTTGATGACTGGATGATTCTTGCCAGCTTCAGGAGTCGCTACTTTGAACGTTCCTCTTTTCACTTTCGTAGGACTTTCTGGACCTGAGGATGCCCCGACTTCAAGGCTTGCTGTTGAGTCTGAGGCATCTATTGAAGGAGCGGTCAGATCACTGAAGGAGCGTGCTGCAAACATTCTCAGTCTTTCTTTGATGTCTACTGTTTTTGTCTCTCCATTGTCAACAGAAGATGCAGGGGTCATTTTCACTTCTGCCTTAGGAACTGAGGTCTCCGCCTGTGTCTTGATGGGATCGCTGCTCAAGTCAACAGCCCCAGAAATTTTCTGTATGATATTTTCGATGTTGTTGATGTTGCTGCTGGGCAGTCTGTGCGTCTTGAACACTGGTACATTTTTTGGAAGTGCCATGGTAACATCTGTACTGACCCCTCCAGCATCAACCTCTGGTGCATCTGGAATATCTGCAATTGCACCCTTTGTTCCATCCTTTGATCTTCTGAAGGGCCATTTGAATTTACTCTTGGGAGTATCAACATTAACATTGACATCTGGAGATCCCACGTCAACCTCGGCTTTGGGAAAACTCAAATCAGCCTTGGGTGACTCAACTTTGGGGGCAGACATACTCACATCAGGTCCTTGTACATCAGCATCAACTTTAACATCAGGAGATTTCACTTTTGGGCCAGAAAACTGGAATTTTTTAAGTGTTGGAAATTTTATCTTTCCTTTCGGAGCCTCTACATCAACTTCTGGGGAGCTCAAATCAACCTCAGGACCTTTGAGGCCAGCTTTAGGCAAATTTAAATCGACATCTGGAGCTTTAACATCTGCCTTTATTGCTGGGGCTGATAGATTAACATCTGGAGTTTTGAGATCTGCGTTGATTTCAGCTACAGGTGCCTTCACTTTTGGAGTGGATCCACCAAATTTGGGTTTTTTCAAAGTGAGGAGTTTCATCTTTCCTCTAGGAGTTTCTATTTCAGGAGTCTTGACATCAACATCAGGGACATTAACTTCAGCTTTGGGTAGACTTAGGTCAACATCTGGTGAATTTATTTCTCCCTCAACCTTAGGGACAGAAACATCCACATTTCCTTTGAAATCCAGTTTAGGCTCTTTAACTTTTTGCCCAGAGAGGCCAAATTTAGGCATCTTGAAGTGTGGCAACTTTGCTTTTCCAGAAGGAACATCAATGTCTGCATCTGGGACTTTTAGATCTACATCAGGGCCCTCTATGTTTCCTTTTGGCAAGCTCACATCTACATTTGGGGCAGACAGATTGAGATCTGGTGTCTTTGCATCAATGTGAAATTGTGGAGCATTCAGATCAGCCTTGGGTATATCTAAATCTACAGCTGGAGCAGCAACATAGCCCTCAATTTTGGGAACGGAGAGATCCAGGTCAGGTGATTTTAGGTTAAGATCAGGCCCTTTGACATCTGGTGCCTTTAGATCTGCACCAGCATCCACCTTTGGGCCTTTGACTTTTGGCGTAGAGAGATTAAATTTGGGTATTTTCAAGTGTGGCATCTTCATTTTTCCAGATGGTGCATTAACATCAACATCTGGGACCTTTAGATCTACATCAGGACCCCTAATATCTGCCTCTGGTAGGCTCAGGTCTACATTTGGGGCAGAGAGGTTGAGATCTGGTGTTTTTGCATCAAGGTTAAGACGAGGAGCTTTCAGGTCAGCTTTGGGCAAATTTACATCTACACCTGGAGCATTAATTGAACCCTGCACATTTGGTATAGAGGCATTGAGTTCAGGTGCTTTAAGGTCAAAGTCAGGCCCTTTGAGATCTGTCTTAGGTAATTTTACATCTACAGCTGGTATTTGCATATTTGCATCAAGTTCTGGTTCTTTCACTTGTTGTCCAGAGAGACCAAATTTGGGCATCTTAAAATGAGGTATCTTTACTTTTCCAGATGGGGTATCAACATTTGGAGTTTTAAGGGTTATATCTGGTGCTTTGAGATCAGCACTGGGGAGATCTACATTTACAGTGGGTGCGCTGACATCTCCTTCAATTTTAGGTGCTGAGAGGTTTAGGTCTGGTGTTTTGACATTTAATTCAGGTCCTTTGAGATCTGCTTTGGGTAACTTCACTGTGGGTGCGTTGACTTTTCCCTCAAGTTTTGGGACGTCAGGGACTGAGACGTCGATATCAGGGGTATTAAGACTACCATCAAGATTTACATCTGGCCCTTTCACTTTTGGACGTAAGATATTTAGTTTGGGCAGGTTTAATTTGCCAGATGGGGCCTTCAGGTCTGCATCTGGAACTTTGATGTCGAGGTCTGGTGCAGTAATATCACCTTCAACTTTTGGTGCAGAGAGTTTGACGTCTGGTGCCTTGGCATCTAGGTTTGACACATCAAGTTCAGCTTTGGGCAGGTTCACATTTACATCAGGAGTTGAGACATTTAACTCCGGTGTCTTTATGTCTGCATCAAGACTTGGCCCTTCCATCTTTGGTTTATGTAAGTTTAACTTTGGTAGCTTGAGAGTTGGGAACTTGGTTTTCCCAGATGGAGCATTAACATTTACTTTGGGAGCTTTCAGATCAACGTCTGGAGTTTCTATCTCTGCCTTGGGTAAACTCAGATCTACGTTTACTGCTGGTACATCCACATCAGCATTTGGTGCACTGATGTCTGCATCCACTTTGGGGCCAGATAGATTCAAATCTGGACTTTTCACGTCTGTATCAATGTCCACAGATGGTCCTTTCAGTGTTCCTTTTGGTTTCTTGAATTTGGGCCATTTAATTTTACCAGAGGGAGCATTGACATCAAGATTTGGTGTGTCAATGTCTACATCAGGAGTGCTGAGCTTAGCATCAGGTAAAGCTCCATTAACACCTGGGGACTTGACATCAGCTTTGAGATCTGGTACAGAGAGGTCAGCATCTGGTGTTTTGATGTTTGCATCAACATTTGGAGTCTTTACCTTAGGCTTTGAGATACCCCATTTGGGCTTAGGTACTTTTAATTTTCCAGAGGGAGCTTCAACATCAACATCAGGGATGTCTGCCTTCAGGTTTGGGCCTTTTACTTCTGCTTTGGGCAAATTCACATTGAGATCTGGTGCTTTGAGATCTCCATCAACCTTTGGGGCCGACAGACTCAAATCTGGGGATTGCAGATCTGCTTTTAACTCTGGAGTAGTCACTTCCAGATTCCCATCTACTTTTTTAGCAGGAGAACGGAAGTTTGGCATCTTAAACTTAGGAGCCTTATACTTCACGTCTGGCTTCTTAACCTCTGCTGAGACATCTGGAGAGTTCAGTGTTGGAGAAGAGACACTGACATTGGGGGATGTGATGGTGCCATCTAGATTTGCACCTTGAAGTTTAGGCCCAGACATGCCAACAGTTGGCATTCTGAACTTGCCACCCTCCCCCACAGTTGCGTTGGGTATAGAGCCCTTCACCTTGATCTGTGGGATTTCTCCATTGACTGATGGAGCTGTGAGGTCATCCTTGATTTTCGGGGAGTTTAACTTTCCATTCAGCCCACAGACTTCAACTGATGGAACTTGAAGGTTTGGATCTGCAAGCCTTGGGGCTTCACCCTTCAAGAGAAGATCACCAAGTTTCTAAGGGGAGGAAACAAGAAAGAACATATGGCGTGAAAATGACATGAAATGGGTATAAAGTGAAACTGAATATTTTGCAACATGCTTTTGATATATTCAAATTTTCTTATATAGCCAGCACAGCCTCTAAGTAACTAAGCAGTGACACAATTTTACAGCACATTAGATTTGACATTAAACAATAAATATGAGATCAAAGTCAGCATGTCGGCTTTAAATCAATGCCATTTACAATATTTGCATTGTGACATATTTATTCAATATGTGTTTTTCTGAGATAGCAAGTTGTTGAGGAGTTTCTGGTTAGATATACTGCCTCTTCGCACTGTCAACGTTAAGACGTTGCTTACCATTTTGGTGTTTAGTCCTCCTTTGGTCTTAATTTCGAGGTTATCATCATAAGGCTTAATGATCTCGAGTAATTTCAGCACATCTTCTTTGCCAAGGTGGTCTAAGTGAATCGTGGCAGCAACAATCTGATCTTCATCTAGCGAATGTAAATAAATTCTCAGTGAGGTCATCATAAAATTGTATGCATGAAGTTTGCACAAAAGTAAGACGTGGTATACTGTAAATACACTGAACTCTGTTTCAGTGTTCATTATGAACCACGTGCTTAGGATCAGGTCAAAACTTGATTCTTACCCCCTTTTACACTGATTCCAGTGCCTTTAATTCCGGCATCCAACATGGGTCCTTTCCTTGTGATCTCCAAGACTTTATTGTCCGAGGAGACTGAACTCTCGATTTCCCCATTCTGAATGATCATGAATACAAGGCAGAATGAATGTTTAGAAACTGTCACCTGGAACTTTTTTTATTATTATATTTGTATTCACTCATTGAAAGTTAACTAGTCATAAATAATTTACGTATAAAAGAATGAATTTAATTAAATGAATTGCATTTTCCCCTTACCATTGTCTTTTATTTCTGTTTACTGCAGCATATCGCAAAAGAGAGGTCCTTAAGAAATCTGTCAAAACAAAGAAGAACATTTTTAAAATTATGTTTGCATCATTAAGGTTTGATAAATACACTGGAATGCTATTTCCAAAGAGCATCACTTAGTTCTCAGGCTCTGATTCAAGACCCAGTTGTGTCATGGGTCAAGTAGTGGCCCACAGGCCAGATCAGGCCTAAGAGCAAGTCTTTTCTGGTACCAACCCATCCTCCAAACCTAGGTGCAGTCTATTAAGGCATAAAGCATTCAACACTGTTCTACCACCAACACCTATTGAAATGAGTAAGCATATATAGAAGGGTGTTCTAGTATCTATCATCTAAAATCCAAAGAGACAGTAGGTGTGGTGAAGTGTAGATTGGACACGTTGGCTAAGAATTTCAAACGACTGGATGGCACAAAATATTTTTCTGTCCTTTTTTATTGATTCTCAGCATCAATTTGAATCATTCTTATACCTTTTTAACCTTTTTTCCCCCTTTTTTGAGATAATATGTTAGCAACATGTTAGTGCCAAGCTAGCCCTGGTGTACATTCACTGTACCATGAGGCTTACACTGCTTTCGTCTGCCCTACCTTACATCTGTAGCTTGTTATAAGCATTCAGATTTTTGCTTTATATAATGTAGTTTTACTGTAAAGTTTTTTCTCTTTTAATGATGAACACAAGCCCTATTTGTATGTTAACAGCTCCCCCTTGTGGACAGTCTTCAACCTGCTAAATGTGAGTTGTCACGATTGGCCCCTCCCAGGCTCCTCATGTGCTTTTGTTTACCTTTTACTCCTGTCCATGTGCTTCTTTGTTTGGTTTCCTACCGGTTCTGCCCCTTGTTTCTTGTCCCCGCCCTTGATTGTTTCTACCTGTTTTTTACCTGTGTCTTTGAACCCCTCGTTAGCTCTCTTGTATTTAAGCCCTGTGTTTTCCTTAATCTAGTGCTCGTCTTTGTTTGATGTGTTGGAAGTTTTGCTTGTTCTGTTCGAAGTGTTTTGTCAAGTATTTGGATTTCTGTGTTCTTTGTCACGTCTGTCCCTCCTGCTTTTCGCATTGGCTACCTGAACCTGGACTGTATCGACCACGAATCCTGGATTTGCCCCGAATAAATCGTGTTTTGCGTCCGCCTCCTCATCGCTCCATGTTTCATGAGTGAGCTAGTGAGTTAATGAGGTCTATGAGCTGTAAAATGACTGAACTTGCTTGTTTGGAATTTTTATTATAAATATCAAGAAGGGATCTGTTTTAAAGATCAATCATCTTTTTTTAAGATATTTTTTTCTGTATGGCATTCTGTACATAGACATGTTGGGCTTAGCATTCTCCTCTGAGCGCATTGAGCCATTCAATAATGGCTTGAGAAAATATGCATTGTTCCAGACGCACAAAAAAACCCTTTTTTTTTAAAGATCCAGGTATTGTTTACATTGTGGTCCAATTTAATGATGAACAGGCCAATAGAAATGGTCCAAAATTGTAAATGTAAAAAGAACTTTTTAAATGAACTTCCATGACAATCGAAGAAGTTACTATTTTGGAGGTGCGACAGCAACAACATGCTATCCTCCAAATGTCACAGCCAGATACTCCATTCGTAACAGCTGTAAAGGTTCTGAAGTGGTTGAGGTACCAAGCTTTAGGGAATACAATGGAAATAAAATCAACCTCATCATTGCACATCATGTCCCCACATCATCTTCAGACACTGACATAAATATCAACAGAAGGAATCCTGTTTTAGCTTCAAAACAGACCACGTACACAGAACCCACAACCATAATTCTCCTACCATAAATGGGCATGGAACTGCATTGTGTCGTCAGTGTTTGTGGTCTCTCTGACCTGGGTGCACCCCGCTCACCCACCCAAAGCTTCAAATGAAGGCGCTCAGTGTACAGAATATTTCTAAATAGAATGTCGCTCACATCATCAGCTTTGTTAGTGCTGATGACTTCAGCTCAACACATCTGAATCTCAGTTACTCAAAGGAGAACTAACTCACGGTTCTTAAGAAGAGAAGGAAGCACTAGTGATATGAGTATAGTCTATAGAGGGAAGGCAGACTGACAGTTGTCTGTAGGAAGACTACCATGCATGCCAACTATATACATGACATAACTACATAGTAATATACAGTGGGCCCAAAAAGTCTAAGACCTCTCGACTCAATGCAAATTGTAAGCGTAACAATTTGAATGAAAAGAAAAATCTTTGAAATTTTAACATGAATTTCAGAATTTCTCAGTATTTGGTGCAGCGCGTCTCCATGTGGCTAATGACGGTGTGCACTTGAGCTGGCATGAACACAGGTTTGTGCAAAAGCCTGTGATGAGTAGTGCAAATCCTCTTGAGAGTCATCTGACCACGAGCTTCGCTGGAAGAGAGAGGACTGAAGAAAAGATCTGACCTTTTACTGCAACGGCCTTAATGCGGTCAATGGCACAAACTGGCTTAAATTTGAATAGAGACCTGGAAATAAAGCAGAATGTCTACAATATTCCGTCTTTGTTTTACTCATGATAACTTGTCTCTGTCTTGAAATGGTCAGAATTCTAAAATGTTCAGTTTATTTCCAAGTTTAATTTTCAGATTTTCAATCTGGTCTCATATCATTGTTGTACCTATGTATCATCACTCTTAGAACAAAAAGACGTTTGTTTTATTTTTGACAAAAATTCGAAAATACCACCTGCCCTTTACACAGTATTACAATGTCAAGATTAGATTTTTTTTCCTTCTGAAAAGTCAAAATCAAAATTCCAGCTGCCTTTTATGCTTTATGAAAATTTCTTGATGGACGGCCCAATAGAAATGGGCTAAAATTGCTTGGAAAAAATATTTTTATTTTAATGAAAAGTTAAGTATTTTCATTGTCCTATATATAATATAAATATATATAAATAATATTTTGGATGTATGAGGTTTTGTTCAACTGACAACAATATACAATCGTATGCAAAAGTTTGGGTACCCGTCAAGTCACATGTTGTTCACATTTACATTATTTGTGAAAAATTACGGTGCATAATATTGATGAGGGAAACCTGTAATGTGAAGACTTTTGGCCATTTTTCATACCTATATATATATATATATATATATATATATATGTACATTTGGCTACAAAGCTACATGTTCTTGTTATCATAAAAAACTTTCTAAGAGGTAAAATGTCCTTAAATTTATTGGATGGTTACTGTTATGAGATCACATTACAATTCATTTTGGGCCATTTCTGTCTGTCCATTCTCCATGACATGTTTACAGGATATAAAGTGTGGCTGGTGTTTTCAGAAAAAGGAAAATGAGGTAATCTAATAATAGCAAAGAGATGAAACAGGGATACTGTGAAAGCAAACCGATGAAATCCATTTTGTAGTTTTTGTCAACTCATGTTGACTCATCACACATGAATGTGTGTTGAGTGTATGAATAAGTATCTGGGTTTTCTGTTTGGTCAACCAAAAACAGATTACTGGTCAGTTAGTTTGGCACTGTGCTGGAACATCCACAGCCAGGGCGTCTCTTAACACAGGCACTCTTTAGGTTTTTCCCTTGACTGCAGTCTGTTAGCACATTTAACACCATGACTAATTACTCATATCACTAATATCACTAATATCACGCTCTCTAGTAGCTGACTGTTTAGAGGTCTGTGTCCCTTTAGCTTAGCTAGAGACATTTACCCCTTTAACTAGAGACCTGTACCCCTTTAGTTTAGCTAGAGACATTTACCCCTTTAACTAGAGACCTGTACCCCTTTAGTTTAGCTAGAGACATTTACCCCTTTAACTAGAGACCTGTATCCCTTTAGTTTAGCTAGAGACATTTACCCCTTTAACTAGAGACCTGTATCCCTTTAGTTTAGCTAGAGACATTTACCCCTTTAACTAGAGACCTGTACCCCTTTAGTTTAGCTAGAGACATTTACCCCTTTAACTAGAGACCTGTACCCCTTTAGTTTAGCTAGAGACATTTACCCCTTTAACTAGAGACCTGTATCCCTTTAGCTTAGCTAGAGACATTTACCCCTTTAACTAGAGACCTGTACCCCTTTAGTTTAGCTAGAGACATTTACCCCTTTAACTAGAGACCTGTACCCCTTTAGTTTAGCTAGAGCCATTTACTCCTTTAACTAGAGACCTGTATCCCTTTAGTTTAGCTAGAGACATTTACCCCTTTAACTAGAGACCTGTACCCCTTTAGTTTAGCTAGAGACATTTACCCCTTTAACTAGAGACCTGTACCCCTTTAGTTTAGCTAGAGACATTTACCCCTTTAACTAGAGACCTGTACCCCTTTAGTTTAGCTAGAGCCATTTACTCCTTTAACTAGAGACCTGTACCCCTTTAGTTTAGCTAGAGACATTTACCCCTTTAACTAGAGACCTGTACCCCTTTAGTTTAGCTAGAGACATTTACCCCTTTAACTAGAGACCTGTACCCCTTTAGTTTAGCTAGAGACATTTACCCCTTTAACTAGAGACCTGTACCCCTTTAGTTTAGCTAGAGACATTTACCCCTTTAACTAGAGACCTGTATCCCTTTAGTTTAGCTAGAGACATTTACCCCTTTAACTAGAGTTAGTCTGTCCCTTTAGTCTGTCCCTTTAGTCTGTCCCTTTAGTCTAGCTAGAGGTCTGCGCTAATTACCCAGACCTTGCTGCTGAACAGTGCTGGGAACAGGCTATTGAGGAATCCCTCCATTGAATTAAAAGCATATCCGCATTAGAAATAGAAACATTCATTAAACCCTTAGCATCGTATCTTTTAAAACAGTAATTATGTGTGCGTGTGTTAGTGCCAGTGCTAGTGCCAGCTCATGCCAGTGGAATGGCAGGCATGGTGCTGAGATGGAGATGAATGCGCAAAACCTGTCTGTTCGGATGAGTTGAAGTTGACGTGCTGCGCACCAGGCCCTGCCGCATACCTCTCTCTCCCTCTCGAACACACCTCACATTCACACCTGTCCTCACCTCGTCTTTAGCCACAGCAAGCACTGTTCCTCGCCATATGCAAGGGCTTATCTGCGTTAGAACTGAAAAAGGTGTGGTGGGGCACTCTAATACCACCATGATAATGGCCATTAACGCCAAACCCACGGTACCATTCATTTAGGTATTATGCGCTTTATAAAGGGTTGGAAGCTTAAAATCAATACAGAATTCATCTTTTTCCCCGACTGCAAGGCCTGCCCACAGGGATAGATGGCATCTGATGTCGTTTTGTTAAGCGTACTCAAAAAAAAGTGAATTGTTTGACTTTACAGACTAAAAAGTTCAGACTTCTTTTCCATATAAGCCCATGCATCCTCACTCTTTCTCTGTGGGACTGAATGGAAATGTGGTGTGTAATTAAACTGATATAATTATTATTTTTTCAAGTGTACTGCAAGAATAAATCCTATCACATGTCTGTAGCAAAAACACTGTACGACCACACCCACTTAACACACATGTCCAATACTGCAGTACTAGTTGGCACTAGTCTTAGACTAGGTCTCACCACTCCTTTACCGGATAGGCCTACTTAACTGTCCTCTGGACATGGCAAACATCTTGACCGAGTTCTGAAGTGAAACGCTCGGCTCTAGAGAAACTCATAGGAACCAGACGTCTCACAGAAAGTTGGTTTTAATGAAAGGGCTCCATATGCATTGCTGGAGGCCTGAGATATTGTTCCATGATCGTTTAGAAACATGGATTTGTCCTAAAATCATCTACTTCTACCGCTATTTTACCTTTACCAACACTATATACAAATACTCAGAAGGCGTGTCTGGGTTCAGTGGCCTTTTTGGATTAGTTGAATGGCTATATTTGATTTACAGACATCTGGTTCCTATTACCACCATTATAAATAAATCCAAGACTTTACAGCTTAATACTTGAATTATGCAGAAACAGTGAGACACATTTCTCATCATGATAAGCTACAGGATGTTATTACTGGTAAATATGATTATTTCTTTTTATTTTATATTATTATTATTATTAATAATTCTACAAGCTATACGTTTCCCAGTTAGCTATGATGGCCCCTCCGGAGCACTTGATATAGCAAGGCACATTTCTATAAAGCCAGCTAGTAGAAATGCACTGAATATAAATGGAAGCAAGCTTCACGTTTTCTGTACCAACAGCTGACTGAACATTTTTGAAAGTTGTAAAGGCGGCAAAACCCGAAGCTCATGGCACAACAACTGTAGAAACTGCAACTGTAGAAATGTAGACAATTCTGATAACAAACTTTACTTTAAAATTACTGTACAACAACAAACTAGTGCCACACCAAGCACCATCATAATCCTCGGAACTGTCACCGAGCCACACCTTGCCAAGGAACACATGCTCAGCCTAAGCACCATGCAGCGTACTGTAAACAACTTGCACAACAAAATTAGCATTTTTCTGTCCATACACTGTCAGAAATGCAGGTTCTGTTCAGGCGCATTTTTGGGTCATCAAGATACAAACATTGTAAATGTCCCCTTAAACGTACAGCAGTGGTTTCAAGGTCCAACTGTGGTCCTTAAATCAGTTTTTCCGGGTAAAAGTTGGCATTTGTACCTCTTCATAACTGAATGTTTTAATACAGGGCAGCCTGGAGGCGAGGCAGGGTGTGTGGAGTCAGTACAGTATCATTTCAGTGGATTATGGTTCAGTTATGTTCCCTGTCTAAAGGTACTGAGACGCACCCTTGAGGAGACCACCCCAGTGGCCACCCCAGTGGCAGTGACAGTTTAGTACCTGTATTTCTGAGAGTGTATTCTAAGAGTTCTCCCTACAGATTGTATCCCATCATGTAATATTTTACGTTTGCTGCTATGTAAGTGGGTCTTACCTGAAGATGCTGAGGGGTCCAACGCTGAGATGCAGGTGCAGATGTTGACTCCTCTGAACTCGGACTAAATCTGATGCCTTTGCTCACTTGGTTAGGCATAGAGCTCCTGACAGATATGCGTAAACTGACCAACCAAACAGGTTCTGCAGCAGAGCAACCCGCCTCCCAGCCCAACACAACCTGACAACCACAGAGCACAGGGCACCGAAACCAGAGAGGGAGAGAGAGAGAGGGAGAGATTCTAACAGGCTTTACAAGGTTTCCAAAATGACTTAGCAACCCATGTTCAAGTAAAGTGTGTACGGATATAATAACAAGGCCGTGACGCTGTCCGCTACCACAGGAATGCCCAAAGTGGCAAAAGTTGGCATTTGATTTGATCCATCAGCTAATTATCCATCAGCTAATGAAAAAAAAAACAGATTTTTACCCATAAGGAAACCTGATAGACATATATGGATAGATACCATAAAATGTCGGGCATATTTCAAAATATATGTAAATATATGTTGTTATTTCATGTTTGAATCATATTGCATGGCTTACAATGTGCACAGGTTTAGAGCTTAGTCATACAGCAACATAGACGAATATAAACGAGTATAGAAACCCGATATTATGTAACATAAAGATAGCATATCAGTAATCTGTGCCATCTGTATACGAATAATGTTTTGTGCAAATATTGATATACGGCTAAAATAGATGTCCCATATCTAATAAGGGCAGTTGTGAATAAGCTAGCATGTATGTCCATATTCATGTCCTTATATGTGACTAATATAAGTTGAACATACAGCACTGTGTGAAAGTCTTAGGCACCCAAGACTCATTTTCAAAATCTATTTATTTGTGTAGTTTGTGTTTATTTGCTGAGAAAAGTGTTAATATTTGAATAAACACAATGTATAGAATGTTAATTAATAATGATTATATATTTATAAAATAAACAGTCATTTTCTGGATGTTGGTGTGTTTATTTAACCAGTTCCAAACCTCAATATAGACCGAAACACCACACATGCAGTTACAAGCTAACAGAGTATAGCAGGTGGTATATCACTGCTGTCTGAAGAAAACCTTGTATATCCAAAATGGATAATAACTTTACAGGAGAAGGAAAACACTTTAGTTTACTTATAATGTAGGTCAATGGAACCAGACGTCTTTGCAAGTGATTTGGGGTCATTTCTTTTGGTCCATTCATTGTGAAATCTACAAACAATGTAAAAGGCAACAGGTTTTTTCAAATTATGACAAAAACTGAAAATTGACAAAAATTGAGATACAATGTTTTCTTCAAAGAGCAGCGATTCGGACATGAGACGATTTAGAGAACTTACGGTGTGAAAATATCTTTTCACTGAATTTAAAAGCAAGACAGTGTATCTCACAGGTAAGGATACTATTGGGGTATCTGAAATACAGATATCAGGTAAATACAGGTAATATGTTAAAAACCTCGTATCTCCATTTTTGTCGTTTTTCTCTTTTTGACATAATTTGAAAATACTTTTTGTCCTTTACACTGTGTGTAAATTTCACGATGAATGGGCCAAAAGAAATGCCTTAAAATTACTTGGAAAAAAGTCTGGTTCCATTGACTCACATTAAAAGTACAGTAGGTTTTTTCCTATTTGGAGATACAAGGTTTTCTTCGGACAACAGTGATATTTTAATGCTAATTAACAGCTCATTTCAGCTTGGCCACATACACCACATGATCAAAAGTTTAGAGACACTTGCTCTTTGTCCTTTAACTAAAAAATCAAATGTATTACTAGGGAACAGCTGCAGTAAGAGCTTCTAGTCTTCTCTGATGGCTTTGCACTAGATGTTGGAACTTTGCTGAGAGGATTTGAGGTCAGGTACTGATGTTGGATGAATAGTTCTGGATCACAAACACCTTAAAAGTCTTGAATGGAGCTCCATCACTCCAGAGAACACAGTTCAACTTCTCCACAACCCAATGCTGGGGGGCTTTACACCTCTCCAGCCGACACTTGGCATTGGGCATGGTGACTTTGCGGCTGCTTCAGAGAGAACAGTGTGGTCAGAGTTTCGAACAGTAAGCTTTTGAGACAACATGGCCAGCAGCATCAAGCAACGGCCAGTTTCTAAGGTCAAACAGAGGTGTCCTGCTGAAGAGTTGGGAGGAATGACACTGAATGTGCAACATTTAAAGTATGTAAGGAATGTATAGGGATGATGAAAGCAGAGAATGTTTTATCAGCCTGTAGAATTGTATTCAGGTGTGGGCCAAGTTTCTATACACATATTAATCACAGGTTGGGCTAACTTGCAGCGTCAGTGATGATTTTTCATCAAAACCCTGATTTAAACAGCCATATTCTGCAAGCAACCTAATATACCTAGCTAAATAAATGTTAAAAATCGCTTAAGACCTGATTCCATCCATTAATGACTCAATCAATCTGCATAACCAGACTAAAGGAAAAAGTCAAAAGAATATAAAGTTCTGGATCATGAAAATTCCCCCCGGAAATTCTGTTTCTGTCTACAGTATGTCGTCCTGATTGTCTTTGAAATGTCCACTTTTCCTAGTAGTTTTCTTGCCAAACACCAAACCCAGACATGTAAAAATTGGAAGCGTCCAGGCCTTTAGTCATCAGCTCAGATGGAATGCCTTTTCCCTGGAGAGTGAGAGAGAGCTAGATGGGCAAAGAGATGAATAGATGGCCACAACATTGGGCAACAGTACGCACAAACCTACCTATCTATCTATCTATCTATCTATCTATCTATCTATCTATCTATCTATCTATCTATCTATCTATCTATCTATCTATCTATCGTTTGTTTGCAAGGTTAGAAGAATTAATACTTCATCAATCTTGATAAAGGTATCTAATAGGACTGCTTACACCACTTACAGATAGAAACGGCCTTCCAGGTGCTGGACCACCCGAATCAAATCATACTAAATGAAATAAAGATTATTAATAACTCACTGTAAATAGTAATTGATTGTAAATCAATTAGTCAAGTAGAAATAAAAGTATTATCATTTGAAAAGAAGAAGAAAATCTCGTATCTCCAACATGGTAACTTTACAGGAGAAGGAAACAACCTACTTTACTTTGAATGTAAGACAATGGAACCAGACGTCTTTCCAAGCCATTTTGGGCCGTTTCTTTTGGTCCATTCAATATGAAATTTACACACAATGTAAAGGGCACCAGGTTTTTCCTTATTTATGTCAATTATGTCAAAAACTGAAAAATGTCAAAAAACGGAGATACAACGGCGAAATGTATGTCATTGAATGATGTCATTCCTTAGTAGATAATATACATTCACACACACTTTCATAGTAAACACAAAAGCTCTGAGTAATCAGAGCATGTTTTTCGTGCCCCCAGTGTTGGTGGGCTCTTGAAAGGGGTGGTCATGATTGAGCATGTCATTTTACGAGTCGTACCACAGCTCTTTCTTCTTGACTGCTGTGTCTGTTTGGTGGGAGCAAAGAATGAGACACTGTGATTGTATGTTTTGAGCTCTGAGAACCGTGTTTCCAAGGATTCGCCTCTATACAGGCGAGTTTCTCCACCTCCCTCCGCCCTGAGGTGTTTCAGTGCGGAACGCAAATGAATACCAGGCACTTAAGGGAGGCGGTGCTGTTTGGAGATCATTCTAACACAGTATCACTCTCACTTTAAAGCCATGATGATGGCCCTCCTGCAGGGGCCTTGACTAAAGAGCCTGTAGTTCATAGACTGCTATTAGTTTCAGAGATTAGCACGGCCGGGCAAACATTAGACGCAAAGCTGCACTAATTGTGAAGATTTTGTGGAAAAAGATGATTGTGACTGTCTCTAAAATTCCCTGTTGGGCAGAAAACACTCGTTAGCTTCAAAAATGAGCAACAGTTAAACACACTGTGAAGATTTTGTGGAAGAAAATGCTGAATACATCTTGTCTGTGTGCAAATTACCAGAATGCACCTATTTATGGCCACGTTCATGTGGTACATTGGTTGAATGCCAATTTTTTTGCCTTCAGAACTGCTTTAATTCTTCGTGGCAGACTTTCAACAAGGTGTTGGAAACGTTCCTCAGAGATTCTGGTTGGTGATTTGAGTTCCTGTTGCCTTTCTATCATCTGGAACCAGTCTGCCCGTTCTCCTCTGACCTCTCACATCAACAAGGCATTTCCGTCCACCCAACTGACCGCTCACTGGATATTTCCTCTTTTTCGGACCGTTCTCTGTGAACCCTAGAGATGGTTGTGTGTGAAAATCCCAGCAGATCAGCAGTTTGTGAAATACTCAGACCAGCCCGTCTGGCACCAACAACCACGCCACGTTCAAACTCCCTTAAATCCCCTTTCTTCCCCGTTCTGATGCTCGGTCTGCACTTCAGCAAGTCGTCTTGACCACCTCTACATGCCTAAATGCACTGAGTTGCGGCCGTGTGATTGGCTGATTAGCTATTTGTGTTAACAAGCCACTGAACAGTACCTAATAAAGTTGCGTAAGAGAGTGTAATTCTCCTATAAAGTTAGCTTTGGAGATACGAGGTTTTGTTCTAACAGCGATATGATATCAGTATAATAAGAACGCATGGAGTGTGCGTTACTTCTAAGCAGTCTGTTAGCATTATTGATTAGCATAGCAGACAAAACAGTAGAACTCACTGTGGAGATTTGGTGGAAAACAAAGTCAGAACTGACTGAAATGAACAAAATATTAAACAAAATCCTCTTATTTATGACATCAGTATGATATAATACAGTAAGATATAGTCAGATACACCATTTTCAGACTCTTGTTGTTAGCCTCAGAGATTAGCATGGCAGAGTAATCAGCAGAGCTCACTGTGGAGATGTTACGGGAAAAGAAGAGCGCGACCGTCTCTAACAGTCGTATCTAAAAGAATCCACTTCTCTATTATATCAGTGTTTTAGACCATGTGCTTTGTTTTAAGCCCATTTCTGGCTCTTGTTGTAGCTTAGCATGGAGATTAGCATGGCAGAGCGCAGAGTGAAGCTACACAGCCGTCTTCACCGTGGACACAGCTGGGGTGCCACACTTCAGGCCATTTCCACAGCACAGGAGTGCCCTGGACTCTTGTCTGCCCTCATTTCAAAGTACTTAGTCATCTGAAAACAATAGGCAATAAAGGCACCTATCATACTTGAGATCATTAAAGTGGTCGTCACACTCCTTTCTTTACACGGTTCAGTTTATGCAGTTGTATCATATGTATGTATGTATGTATATATATATATATATATATATATATATATACACACCTTGTTGTCATTTTGGTTTAAGGAGTCTGGCATCTCTAAACATTTGATTAAATGGGATTGGGTTAATATATCGTTGCTGTCATAAGAAAACCTCCATTGTTGTCGTTTCTCAGGTTTTGTCATAATGTGAAAATGCCTGTTGCTCTTTCCATTGTCTATACATTTCATGACGAATGGACCAAAAGAAATGACTAAATATGACTTGGAAAGACATCTGGTTCCATTGACTTACACAGAAAGCAAAGTAGGTTTTTTCCCTCTCCTGTTACCATTTTGGAGATACAAGGTTTTCTTCTGACAACAGCGATATGTGTATATATATATATATATATATATTGCTGCTGTTGGAACAAAACCTCCTATCTCCATTTTTCAGTTTTTGATATTATTTGAAAGAACCCGTCGTTCTATATATTGTGTGTAAATTTCATTACGAATGTACCAAAATAAATGACCCAAAATGGATAGCTATATGGATGGATGGATGGATGGATGGATAGCTATATAGACAGATGGGTGGATGGATGGATGGATAGCTATATAGCTAGATGGATGGATGGATGGATGGATGGATGGACAGATGGATGGATGGATAGCTATATAGATAGATGGATGGATGGATGGATGATGGATGGATGGATAGCTATATAGATGGACGGATGGATGGATGGATGGATGGATGGATGGCTAAATAGATGGATGGATGGATGGATGGATGGATGGATAGCTATATAGATGGATGGATGGATAGCTATATAGATGGACGGATAGCTATATAGATGGACGGATAGCTATATAGATGGATGGATGGATAGATAAGAAGTCCTTTATTAGTCCTGCAACAGGGAAATTCTCAGTGTTACAGCAGCAAAGGAGACAGCAACAAAAAAAGAGAAGTAACAAGAAGAGAATTAATAAGCAAGTAATAAACTTTAACACTTAACAAGGTTTTTACAGTTTGTTGCTAGTTTCTATATAGACAATATATAAAACTAAACCTAAAAAAAGTATAAACTCTATCCTTCACAGAGAATAACAAAGTAAGGGATTATAAACAAATAAAAAGATCTGTTGTACCTGCATGACAGCAGGCACTGAGTGGTATGAGGTCTAAAACCGCATGTTATAGACACGACTAACTGGGAGTTGCATCAATATTACAGCGTGAAGTCCACCGTGAAAGTGGCATTACAGCAGCATGGAGATCAGTCTCTACACATGGCAGTGTAACGCTACCTAAAGAGTTTAAAGTTCATGTACTGCGTCGAACTTCCTGCCACAACAGATTTTATCTAATGCATACAGGCGACGTGCTACCATTCGTTAGTTTACACAGCGTTCCTGGCAAAGAATGCCATGAATAAACCATGAATGTAACCTGTTACCCAGACAAAGAGAATTTCAGCCAGGAAAGCACCAGGCGTTCTGATCCTGATGAATGAAAACTGAAGAGTGCATGGAGGTGATGCATTTGTTTCTACATGTCTGCAGTCAGAGCAGAGCCTCTTTGCCTCCAGCAAAGACTTTGGAATCAAGGCTTTGGCTTTTTTTTCTTCTTACAATTGATCTTACATTTTGGGTCTGGGTGTCTGGCTATCAAGCTGTAACTTGCCCCACTCACGGCATCGATGTAATGAAATACTATCAGGTGCAAAGTGCAGTCAAGCAAATGAAAAAAAATAAGGCCTCCATTCACGAGCAGAAGGCCTCGCCGCTAATTAAGCCTGGGCGCTGTTGAACTTCACAGCTGTGAGTCAAAAGACAGAGGAACACGTAGCTAGTTCAGCTTGCCCCGTTGGCAATCCTAGGACCTAGAATCGAGTGTCAGGAGCTAACCTATCCCATCATTACTGCCACATTTGTCGAGAAAAGAAAAACATTCCTTCTCTTAGGTAAGCTTTAGGTTCTGCTACCAAAGCCTGAACGCACAACGGTCCTTTGTTCCAGTGTTTCGGTGCGGAAGGCCGAAGTGGCTGCGACCTCGCTGGAGTCATGAGGAGCACATTTTCTGAATTGCACACGTGGTTTGGGATGTTGCTGATCCGGTTATTGTTGCTGATCCTCACATTGTGAAAAATACTGTAAAGTGTTTGCGTGTGTCAATGAGCAAGAATTGCAAGAATCTCACAAGCACAGCCAGCAGCGACAGATAGTAATGAATTGTTTACTGTCCACATCCACCGTGGTTAAACACAAGCACATTTTTCACCAAAAAAAACACCCAGTTAAACAATCATAATGGATCCAGGAACATTTTTGGAATATAAAAAAAAGCCTTGAGGTGCTAGATTTTTATACTTAAGGGCTCACATTACGGAAAACTGTGTTTTTTTTGGTCACACTTTATTTGAATAGTCCCCTGTGGAGGATCTAAAGATGATTGTCAGGTGATTATCAACATTATGGTTAATGGCTGGGTTTAGGAGTAAGTGTAGATGCAGGCTTTGTTTTGAGGTTAGGGTTAGGTTTAATAGATACACTATTTCCAAAGGTTTTCACTCGCCCATCCAAATCATTGAATTCAGGTGTTCCAGTCACTTCCATGGCCACAGGTGTATAAAGCCGAGCGCCTAGGCCTGCAGACTGCTTCTACAGACATTAGTGAAAGAATGGGTCGTTCTCAGGAGCTCAGTGAGTTCCAGCGTGGTACCGTGATCGGACGCCACCTGTGCAGCAAGTCCAGTCGTGAAATTTCCTCACTACTAAATATTCCACAGTCCACTGTCAGTGGGATTATGACACAGTGGAAGCGATACGTGTAAACGCAGTTAAGCGTTCAGAATCTTTTTCATTTTTGTTTTACTCAGAACAAAACAAGAAGTCCTGACCACAAATGTCAAATCAAGGAAAAACATCTCTACAATAACGCTCATTTCTGCCAGCAGCCTTATGGGATTGTAGGAGTATGTAAGCGCTGAGTCAGCATGTACACAAACATTTGGGTGACGTTTGAGGCTTATGACAGATACATTAACGTATACAAGCATAAGACTTATCAGCTCCACTTACTGTATAGATTTATAGTTCTACAGTTACAGACCACGTTAGTCCATCTGTTTCTCTGATACTCTGTTACCCTGTTCTTCAGTGGTCAGGACCCCCATTGACCCTCACAGAGCAGGTGGTATTTGGGTGGTGGTTCATTCTCAGCACTACAGTAGCATTGACGTGCTGGTACGAGTAGAAGAGACAGCAGTGCTGCTAGAGTTTTAAACACTGTGTCCACTCACTGTCCACTCCATTAGACACTCCTACCTTGTCGGTCCACCTTGTAGATGTAAAGTCAGAGACGACAGCTCATCTGCTGCTGCACGGTTTGTGTTGGTCATCCTCTCGTCCTTCATCAGTGCCCACAGGACACTGTTGGCTGGATATTTTTGCTTGGTGGACTGTTCTCAGTCCAGCAGTAACCCTGTCTGATCCACTCAGACCAACACAACACACACTAACACAGCGATCTTTCTGACAAACTTAAATTCCCAGGCTTATTACACACCGTCTTTTCATTGAGGAACTACAGGAACTTCAACACAAACAGGCTGAGCTATTCTTAGGATTATAGAAGTAGGCTATAAAACTTTGGGCCTGCCGGTGGGCCCAGACCATTTAAGAGGTCAACTAAATTTTTCCCTTTGATTTCAATTACACTGATATTACCAGTGACGCACTGATTTATTAAAGACATCTTGAAATCAGGAAAACTCCTCTGGAAAATTGTATCCTTTCCTGTGTGAATCTTTAAAAAAGCCGTCATTTTTAAAAACAACATGGTAACACTTTATCTGGACGGTCCACTGTAGATGTGGTTACTCAGTGTCCTTCACTAACAATCAACTAAATACCAATGAAAACGCACCTGAACTTGAAGTCTGAAAGATTATATTAAGTCTAACCCTATACCTAAACCCAACCCAAACCTTAGCGTTGTTGAGACTCAACTGAGGATCACCAGAAAGTTTAATAATTTGAAGTATCTGTAGATCCACATAAACCATTTTTATAAAAAATGAAAAAGAGGGGTATAAACCTGGTTTAGCAGGTTTAAAAGTAAAACCCAAAAACTAAAAACTTCGGTCGCAAAACCACAAGCATTTCTGCATTGTATCTAACACACTCAGCAGGCTTATCTCACTCTGGCACCAGCCACGATCTCTACTAAATCAATGGGTAAAAGTTCCAGGAGGGTGAATCAGGACTTGCCACATATCCCTGGGCCTTGTTGCAACCACTTTAAATACTCTTAAAAGTTAACAAGTTAGGTTCCTGCATTTCATGTTTACTTCCAAGGTACTGGATAAAAATGCAACAGTCAGTTTGTGTCTATTACAAGACAAACGTCAGCCAAATACAGGCATGAGTGTGCCTTAACACACATAACGTTCCCTTCTACCAAAAATCCGTACCAAATACGGGGAAAACTGGGTTTATAATGACAGAACGATGAAGAACAGCATGCCTCGTAATAAGACCTGGTGTCCTGCACGTCATGTGCTTTAGGCACAGGTGTCAGCCAAGTAGTATCCTTGTCGAACTGAGGTGTGGCAAGTCCTGGACACCGTGAATGAGTTTTGATGGAATGTCGCCGGACTGCATTGCGATGCTGGTGCTTCTTCCAACGCCCAGATCCTCCATCACCCAGGAACGACTAGCATTAAGAGCCTCTTGACTACAAGGTGTTGAAATGCTTTTTGTTTACATCAACTTTGGCAGGAGTTAGAGTTGTTATTGATGTTACCTGTAGATGACCAGACACCTGAGGACATAACGCACTAGGCCTGAGGTATTTTAACACCCCTGCTAAGGTCCATGCAGAGCAAATGTCTTTCTCTAGATGGGCTCAAAGAACAGGACTTAACCATGTTTAGATGAAGTATCCGAGGTTACGATATCATATAGAATATTTTCCAGTCACACGAGAATTTTCCACGCAAATTTCTGCACTGATCTCGGGGTGTCATTTCATATCCAACCAATCAATCAACCTTTCTTTAATCTCGGGGGAACATTGAGGGTGACCCTCGTTTACAGTGTTGCCGAGCTCGATGATGTGTAAGAACACATCAAATAATAAAAGCAAATTTAATAAATAAAATAAAAGACGCAAGTCGGGTAAGTAAAAATCGATAAATATAAGAAAGGTGAAAATATTAATAAAAATACATAAAAATACAAAATATAAAGCAATAATTGAAACTGCTAATATGTCAAATCGAATCAAAATAAAATAGAATAAGATCAAAAAGTCAACAAAAAAAACGTATTAAAGTGACAAAAATAATAATCATGATTAAAAATAATAAATAAAAGACATGTAAAAATCAGGTAGAACAGCGTCCGGCAGAGCGGAGGTGGTCAGAGAGTAGTAGTTTAAAATGACCGAGTGACCCAGCGAGCTGAGCTTTAGTGTTAGAGTTCCAGCTCAGTAGCTAAAAGCATACAGCACATAAAACACAGGACGTGCTAATTTTAATGGTCTTTAAACATTTCTTCCCCGCTGGCTCCGACTAAACACACGACGGGGAGACCGCGTGACGTGCAGTCAGTCAGGAGACTGAATCATCTTTACTGCTTACCAGTTAGCCAGCGTGTTAACTGCAACATTAGCTCATTGGCTAAGCGCAGCGGCACACAGCCACATCAGTTATGATCAGCGTGTAACATTGTGCTGCGGTGGGCGTTTAATTATCTACGATAAGTTTGTTCACTTCTGATTTTACATTTTACGAAAGCCGAGCTGGTCAGCTTACTAACTGCTATGTTAGCTCCTTGGCTAACCGCAGCTTCACACCACACACTTCACCTTTGTCTCATTACTGTCTATGGTGAGCAAGTCAGCTAGACTGCTAACTGCACCCACATGAGGGATACAATGCAAACTGCCGAAATCGAAATCTAGTGCAGGCGTCACAACCCAATGAGCCACTTTCTCCTTTCTACAAAAATCAAACCACCCTGGGAGCCACATTTTATGTCCGTTTTACCATCTTGGCTGTAAATATGTCTCAGTAATAGAATAGGCTAAAAAATATGATTAAAAAAATGCTCTGCTTTAAGTTTTACCTCAGCTATGCACGCTTTTCTCACATCTCTGGCAGGAGACTTTGACTTTTTACAAGGCTCATGTCAGCTTCAATTTCCCGTTCCACCTTAATTGGTGGAGGAGGCACCAGAACGTAACTGCTGCACCTTTTAAGGTGGAACGGAAAGCTGGCGACAGTGTCTGACAGTTTCTAGCTGCAGATTAAACCAGCTGGAGTGATTATAAATGCAAATAAGTCAGTTCATCTCCAAATTATCGAGCTGTTTGCCTTTTTGTTAGCTGCTGGCTCGGTGAGACTGTTGTCTGCATTGCTATGTGACCAGCAGTCTTCAGGGTTAATTAGCAGCTAAACATTAACTCCAGCATTCAAGACCACTTGTTGCTAAAACTGTGTTGAACGTTTAGAAGAGGTTATTTTATTTTTACCTAATGATCTAATTCTGCTGTGCAGCCACGACAGGGCAGTTGCTGACCCTTGATCTAGTATGACTACAGCTTTTAGACAAAGGTAAAACACTCAAAGCACCTGAACATATTTGTCCAGGTACATCTCTGAATTTAAAGACTAGGGGATATACCGGTTCTCCAAGCTGTTCCATGGGTTTTTGCGTAAAGTCAAGAGGTAGAATCACCACTTATTCTTCCAGAAATGCAGACTTGACTCTAACATCTTTGCGCTGAACGCAGCAAACCGCAAGGCACAAATTATGAACTTACTTATTTAACCTGTCAGCACAGCATAGCATTCTCTGGATCACCCTTTCGGTCACTTCAATGTTTTTGTCCAAAAACCAAACCCAATTCTTTCAACAGCGGTCAGCCTTCTGATAGAGGCGCAATGAGCAGTGATGTGACATGACCTTCTCCTTTCGTACACGCTGTTACCCGAGAAATGTTTCTGGGGATGAAGTCACTGGTTTTGGAGCGGTTACACGAGACGAAGGCACTCCAAGCATCTGTGACAGCCACAGTATTCGGCCGGCTCAAGGAAGAAGCAAGATTGATAGGAATCTTCTATCACATCCAACAATGCTCTGGTTTCACAACAACAGAAGGCACAACTGCACTGCCATAAAACTGGCAAAAGTATTCACAGCATGTTCAGCCTCCTCCTTATGACCCGTCCACCTGCGTGTAAAGGTTAGTTCGCCTCTTCAGGCATGCCTGCTGCCTTCAGACTGTATCTAAAACATTGTAAACTAAGAAGGAAAACGGGCACAGTAAGTAAACTGGGATAAACAGTGCAGTAAAGCAATAAGTAGTGGTGCCAATGCTTTCCCGCATTAAGACACAGCAATGGAGAAAATCTGTTTTTATGAGTTATGGCATACTTCAGAAAAATATCAAATGTGTGGTTTCTGCAACAATGCAATCCACAAAGCAAATGCATTGAGTGGCAGTAGACGAACAGCTGTCGCAACAGCAGAATATATATAAACGTTTTAAGAATATAGGAAGGAAAATGATCTGCAGAGTGTCAGACCTGCAGAGAGGACTGGGGTTAAGTTGCCCACACTGCTGGAACTGCACTACTAAGGCCCAGTCCCATGTCACCCCTCGCCCCTACCACTGAGCCCTTAGCCCTGCTTTGCGTGTTCACGTCTAGGGGTGGGGTGTCCCGATTCTTGTTGAGATAGAGGGGTGGGGTGAAGTGTTGGGGCTACATGACCCTCCAAACGGAGGTTTTTCAGAGACTGCAGACAGAGAGACATGAGAAATCAGCGAGACGGAGAACAAGAGACCAAAGAAACCCACAAATGTGAGAATTTTCTCTGTTAAAAGAGAAAATGTTTTCCGTCATAACAAGCATAAAAAAATTAATAATAACAACAAGGTAATGTCTCGGTAGCTAGCTCGCTAACTTTCCCGTTCCACCTTAAACAGTCCAGCAGTTCTGACGCCTGAAGCGCCAGAATGTAACTGCTGCACCATTTAAGGTGGAATCTGGAGAATATCTGACTTCAGCCTCATATCACTGAAGAATTGGGGGGGGGGGGTGATAATAAATAACTGCCCCCCTCTTTGAAGGCGTCTGATCCCTAAATGTAACTAAAGTCCAGCAGTGAGGAGCTGAACTTTCCCCTCCTCTGCTGTCGCCTACAGAGCAGCGGCAGTAGCTGTTAACAAAGTGATGTTTTTGCCTCTTTTTTTTTTATTTGAGGTTTGTCCCGTTTCATAGGGCAAGATTTCAACCACTACCAGTTGTAGTTCAGTTCTAAGGGGTTAGGGTGACACTCAAAAACAAGGGTAGGGGTAAAAAGATGAAACGATATTGGGCCTAAACACACTGGTATCTATTATCACACTCAGCATTCCATCCTCAAACTACCCTCTCAGACCAGAGCTGCTTCTAGCACCTCACTTACCCGCCTTATTACCCCACTGATCTCTTTCTTTGCCACTATACACCCTTCAATTGCTGCTGCACTCAGCACTTTAACTTAACATGCATACTCTGCACATTGTAAAGTTTACAGGTACGACTGTGTGTGTATGTGAGTGATGGTAGGAATGCATTTTATTTTGTTTACTACATGTAAACGTGTCTGATACTGTACTCTGTGAGCTCCTGTAACCAAAACCAAATTCCTTGTATGTGTAAGCAAACCTGGCCAATAAAGCCCGATTCTGATTCTGTCGTGTTTCCAATGAGAGCTCGCAGTTCCACGGTCGCATGGTGTTGCCATATGGCAACGATTATATTATATTGGGTATTTAAACCCATAAAATCGAAAGTGCTTTATTTAAAAAAAAAAACAACCTCCCAAAGATTGCATTTCATTTTTTTTGTTGTGTATGAATAGTGAGCTATACGTACACTTAAAGGTGGCTGCAGAGGCTTCACTGTGAAGAATAAAAACATGCAGACACACAAAAGTATACCATATAACTCCTTAAGTCCCCCCGCTATCAAAAAGAAAAAAAACATCTATATAGATTACATTAAGTGAATTTCACCTTCGCAATCTAACCCTTCTGTGCAGTGAAACAGCGCATACACACTAGTGAATGCACACACCCTAGGGGGCAGTGAGCACACTTGCCCTATCCACAGCACCCGGGGAGCAGGAGGGGGTTAGGTGTCTTGCTCAAGGGCACCTCAGTCACAGACTGTTGGCTCAGTGGATCGAACCTGAGGCTAACCTCCAGGCCACGACCGCCCTAAATTTTATATCCATCACTTTTTTTATTTTATGTATGTATGTATGTATGTATGTAAAATATTAATTATATATTAATTAGTCAGGCAAGAAAACGTTATTGTTGCCATAGTGGAGGCTGATGTTATGATCATTCACTCATTGGTACTGTTACCATTCAATCTTGTTAGTCATGTTAGCCCATTAAATGCTTTGGCCTTCATCCAAACAAGCATCATAGAATGTTCCCAAACCAGTCGAGCCACAGGCAGCAAACTCACAACTATGCATTACTCATTGATCTAATATCCAGACAGGCTTACACACCGAATCTGTGACCGTATGGATCATCTAAGCGAGCATAAACAAACCACGCGGAGATTTTAGCCAAATACTACATGACTACTACAGCCCTGCCCACATAGGCTCCTCGTAACACACGTCACGTGTTGTATCTGTAGACCTGGTGAAATCAAAGAAATGTGCAGACTCATTCCTTACTAGTCTTTTTATTTACTAAAATAAAAACAGAGATTCACAAGCTGATTCAAGATAAACATACATGGTATGTTTAAAGAGGTGGTTTTACAGCAGGCATGTAGTCAGTGGCAATTCATTGGCAGCAATGAATCGAGCCGAAATGGACAGTGACGCCAGGATCATCTTTACCTTTGGAGTCTTTAACTGTGTAACTAATGTCTTACAGTCAATATGTGGCCATGGCTCGATTTGACTGTGGAGTTCTTCTCATCACGAGGTAGAGGTTCTCATCCGATCAAGGGCTGTTGGTCAGCACATTGCCCTTCACTGGTGACATGGGCTCTCCTTTTTTACACGGGTGTAACTTGGAGTTCTCCCTGAAACACATCCACAGCTGCACATTAAAACACACCGTACTGTGAAAGGCGCCCTGAATCAGAATCCTTTACTTCCCTCTGGGATCAATAGCAGCTGTTACAGCTGCAACCATTTATGCAAAAGAATAAACACTTTAATAATTTAAAACAAAGATAAAGAGAAATTTGCAATTTGCAGTAGAGATGCAATAGAGATGGGAGATTTTTTAAAGGAAGTTGGCTGAATATTGCACTTTGAGCAGGTACCTTTGTTGACAGAGTTTATATCTGGTGTGGTCACAGTAACAGCTATCCAGGCTATTCTGGAGGATGTTTTTTCCCCTGTGCGGAGCCCCATTCATTTTTCCTCATTAATCAGAATGAGTCTATTTTGTGGTTTTGAGCTGCTGCATATGTTAATATTGTCCAAATAAAATTTTCATATACATATAAAAATGCATTTAATGTACTGCGCTGATTGGATATTGGAGGGATATCCATCAGGCTGTCTGTAAGATATTCCAACTAAACATACCTTTTGACTTTACTTTCCTCTATTTGGGAAATCTTTCTTTGGATATGTGTCAAAGTGATAAAAAACTACTGAGTGCCTTGTTAGCCGCAAGTAAAAAGGCAATCACTCGAAAATGGTTGTCCTCTGAACCTCCCCAAATTCAAGAGTGGTACGATGTCGTTTATGAAATTTTTATTATGGAGAAACTCACCTATTCTCTAAGAATTCAAGCAGACAAATTTTATCGGATCTGGTCTAGATGGCTAGCATATATAAGACCCCAGCGACCAGACTTTTTGTAGAACTCATGACCTCCCGTCCTTCTCTCCTCTTTTCACTAAAGAGTAAGCTTCCCCATCTTTATGTAAATAGTTTTTACCTCAAAATAAATAAATAACAAAGAAATTGTTAAATAAATAATAATAAATTATTAAAAGGGGAACTAAGTTTAGGGACAAATCAGTGACTTTAATGTTACTTTGTGGAAAAAATGTGATCTCATGGAAATCTAATTCTTGATAAGATTTGTATTTGTTTTAGTTGTCTATTTATCTATTTGTTTTGTGTGATCACTATTTAAGATATATGAATGTTTGAATGTCACTGTATTTCCTTTGTCTTGAACAGAATTTCCCAATAAAAAGTAATTTACAAAAAAAAATAAAAATGCATTCAAGATTTTCTCTCTTAAAACACACGAATCCAGCCCCAGATACCCGAGTTTGCACGATGAAAACAATGTCATTTAATAACAAACTAATAAATGCTTTTTAAGGAAGCTTATTTTGTCCAAACAGCTGTAACGAAACACCGTCCTTCATAAATGGGGAATGATGCCATCAACTGCAATTACTACACAAATAATGCAATTAATCATTATAGACAACTTTATATAAAAACAAAACTTAAAACAATAACTTCCCCTGAACAGATGACTTAAAATGACAATGTGAAAATGTGGACAAATGCAAGTTTGTTTATCAGAGCCACATAAACAGCTTCTTCCCGGTCCTAATACGTCGCTTGGCTTCTTCCCACAAGTATGACAGGTCACCCAAGTGACTCAGGGCTAAGGAATTAGTCACTCATACCATATCGGAATTTCCTTTCAGCTTGTGCCAAACACCACCCAGCTTTAAATAATCTTAAATCAGTCTCATTTCACATCAGCACTTAGTTGCACCTCGGTCATGCTAATGGCTGGTGAGATTATACCACTCCCTCTCGTTGCTGTCCTGCATTAAAACGCTGCTCCAGCTGGCAAAGCGTGGTACTGAATGGAGTAAATAAAGCTGATGGTAATGTTTGGCCAGACATAAGAGCCAACACTGAGTTTGAACTTCCTGCAAGATATTAAAGTTTTAACAAAGAAACTGTGCAAAAACGTGGGAGGTCATTACTGAGGATTACAGAAAAACTTCCCTATGCTTGCAGAGTGAATAAAGGATTACCTCGCTCTCATCTTGAGGAAGTCTTACTAATATGACCATTTTCTGGATATGGGAAGCGTAGTATGAGTAATACCATTATTTGTAATACAATGTACAGTAAATGGGATATAGATTAACATGCTCTATTACATTTTCACCACCTGACAAAAGGTTTGTTTTTGTTGGTAATTGTTTTCAGTTCACTTGATTTGGGAGTGTTTTCCTACTATAAACCCAATTCCAAAAAGTTAGGACGCTGTTCAAATTATAAATAAATATAAACAAAAACAGACTGCAATGATTTGCAAATCTCATAGACCCATATTCTACTCACAATAGAAAATAGAACACATATCAGAAGTTGAAAGTGAGACATTAATTCATTTAGAACTTGATGGCAGCAACGTAACCTCAAAAAAGTTGAAAAAAAGGCTGGAAAAGTAAATGATGCGAATAAAAAACAGCCGGAGAAGCAATTTGCAACTAACTCACATGATTGGGTATAAACAGACCATTTTAGAGAGGCAGAGTCTCTCAGAAGCAAAGATCATCAGAGGTTCATCAATCAGCGAAAAAATGCGTCTAAAAATTGTGGAACAATTTCAGAAAAATGTTTGTCAGCGTAAAATTGCGAGGACTTTGGAAATCCAACCATCTAGAGTACATAACGTCATCAAAAGATTTAGAGAACTGCACACAAGGGACGAGGCCGACGGTCAGCATTAGAAGCTTTTGATCTTCGGGCTGTCAGGCGGAACTGCACTGATAACAGGCATAATTCTGTACCGGAAATCACTGCATCCGCTCAGAAACACTTCCAGAAATCATTGTCTGTGGACACAGTTCTCTGTGCAATCCACAAATGCAAGTTAAAGCTGTATCATGCAAAGAAGAAGCCAAATGTCAACATGTTCCAGAAACGCTGCCGTCTTCTCTGGGCCAAAGCTCATTTAAATTGGACTGAGGATTGTGGTCAGATGAATCAAAGCTTGAAATTCTTTATGGAAACCATGGACTCAGGAGGAGAGGCACCATCCAGCTTGTTGTCAGCGCACAGTTCAAAAGCCTGCAACTCTGATGGTCTGGGGTTGCATTAGTGCCGTGGCGTGGGCAGCTTACACATCCGGAAAGGCACCGTTAATGCTTAACAGTAAATAGAGGTTTTAGAACAGCATATCCATCCAGACAGCGTCTCTTCCAGGGAAGGCCTTGCATATTCCTGGAAGACAATGCTAAACCACATACTGCATCCACCCCAACAGCACGGCTTTGCTGAAGAAGAGTCTGGGGGCCGAACTGACTTGCCTACAGTCCAGACCTTTCACCAACAGAAAACATGTGGTGAACCATGAAAGTTAAAATCCAGCAAAGAAGACCCAGGACTAACGAGCAGCTACAATCCTTTATCAGACAAGAATGAGACAACAACTGTCTCAACGTTTAACCTCTGTTCGCAACTTTGTGTGACTAGCAGAAAACGGAAATCATGTATATGTAGATATGTAGTGTATTTTCTTGGTTCAGATTGCAGATTGACAGCAGAATATTCGGGGCCTCTTTTGAGTGAACCGCCCTGCATGTTCCATTGTGGATAAACTATGGGTCTATGAGATTTGCGAATCATTGCATTCTGTTTTTATTTACATTTTACACAGCGTGCCAACTTCTTTACAATTGGGGTTGTACATGTACTTTGACTGGTGTCTCTCCCAAAAAGGAAGCATAAGTGAAATCCTCCATTCACTTACTTCTTGAATCCAAAGTTCTTCCAGAGGCCACTGATGGTGGACTGCAGTCCCGGGTTGTTCTCATTTGTAACAGCTACCTTCCCGAGTGTGCCAGGCCTCTTTCTCAATCCGCTCACCCTGGCCGGAGCAGAGGATCTTATCTTAACACCTTTATCTTGCTCAGTGGGCCGCATGCGGGGCAGACCTGACACCTGAGGTGTGTTTGTGAGGGGAAGTTATAATGAAAGAGAAAGGAAAGACTGGGTTAGATTAGGGCACCTATGTTGTCTTTTCACTGCCTGACACTATAGTGTGATGACGCACTGAGTCATTACACACTTTCATTTAATTTGGGGCTTTCCCACTCGCTCAGGCCTACAGGCCGTTTAGAGAGATGCATACTGAGATACAGTTCAGTGATATTCCCCCTCCACCGCCACCCCACTCCCACAGTCAACGAAACACAGGAAATAAGCCTCAGTCGATGTAACCATTTTGTCTGGCGTATGAAATATCTATGTGGTCACGGGTCATTCTGTCGTCAGTACTGCCTACCCTTGTCCTCATGGGTGGAGATTTTACCTCCTCTGTCAAAGGGGAATCGCTGGGAGTCACTGAAGAATCAGAATCTTTCCAGGGGTCTTTGACCTAAAAGACAAAACAAAACAATGAGAAAAGGAAATAGAGATGACGACATAAAGAGAATAATATAGAATCAGAATGGAAGAATATTTGAATAGTTGTAGATAAAACGGAAAAAAAAGAACAATAAATTAAGAAGCAAAACATTTCTACACTCACTGTCCATTTTATCAGCTCCACTTACTGTATAGCTGCACTCTGTAGTTCTACAGTTACAGACTGTAGTCCATCTGTTTCTCTGATACTCTGTTACCCTGTTCTTCAGTGGACAGGACCCCCGTGGACCCTCATAGAGCAGGTACTATTTGGGTTGTGGATCATTCTCAGCACTGATGTGGTGGTGGTGTGTTAGTGTATGTTGTGCTGGTGCGAGTGGATCAGACACAGCAGTGCTGCTGGAGTTTTTAAACACTCACTGTCCACTCTATTAGACACTCCTACCTTGTCGGTCCACCTTGTAGATGTAAAGTCAGAGACGACAGCTCATCTGCTGCTGTCCTTCATCAGTGGTCACAGGACGCTGTTGGCGGGATATTTTTGGTTGGTGGACTATTCTCAGTCCAGCAGCGACACTGTGGCGTTTTAAAAACTCCAGCAGCACTGCTGTGTCTGATCCACTCAGACCAGCACAACACACCAATTCGTCAGTGTTACTGCAGTGCTGAGAATGACCCACCACCCAAATAGTACCTGCTCTGTGAGGGTCCATGGGGGTCCTGACCACTGAAGAACAGGGTAACAGAGTATCAGAGAAACAGATGGACTACAGTCTGTAACTGTAGAACTACAGAGTGCAGCTATACAGTAAGTGGAGCTGATAAAGTGGACAGTGAGTGTAGAAACAAGGAGGTGGTCATAACGTTACGCCTGATCATGTACGTTCTCCATGAGAAAAACCACAGTGATGTCTCAGCGCACAGATGGACTACTAAAGCCAGTGAAAGGCTACTGCACACCAGACACGACGCTTCACACAAGAGGGTCTATGTAAGAAGTATAACAGAATACTGCAGATAAACACTGTGCTCTATATACTCTAATCTCACAGGGTTGCTGCACGAAATCAATGATTTTTAATACCGTAAGACCCATTTCCACAGCAAAGCTATGCATATAAGCTCAAAAATGACATGTACTAATGTAATTTTGATTATATTACTCTAGCTCTTAATCAATGGTCAATTTCTTACCACAAGACTGCTGTTGACTAGATATTTCTGACTTGAAAAGGGGACATTGTGTATATCAACTTAATATACACAATGTCCTTTTTTCAAGTCACTCTTCAGGCATTATCTTTGGATTTAGAGTAAAGAAAATATGTTCATATATTTAATGACTTTAAAGTCATTTTAAAGATATTAGACTTAAGCATGGGTGGGAACCTTATCATATACATTTAATGGAATAAAAATACAATGCGACTAGCAATTTGATGTAAATTTCAAACCATCTACTATGGATTTATTGTTTGGGTTTAATATAATAGAGCAAAAAATAAGCTGTTGAGTGGTGTCAAGGTCTCCGGTTACTTTCTCCTGGCGTGTACAGTGGTCTTAAGACTCCTACATATTTTTCCACAAAAAAAAAAAATTTATTACAAGTTTTCACCTTTTCAGGTGAGTCTTCGATGACCTGATGGCTGGATGGTGAATCCTCCAAGCTAGAGGGGCCGCTGCTGGGCTGAGAGAAGTATGCACTGTCTTGAGAAGGAGGAGAACCAGGAGGTGTTTCTACATCAATGGTGCCCTCTACAGGAGAGGAGGGGCAAGAGCGCTGAGGTGATTCTCCCCAAGAGATACTATCCTTTTTCCTCTGGAACTGGCAGAGGGCTAAAAGACCGGAGGGAGCACTGGGCGTCTTAGCCCGGCCTGTAGTGGCGGATGATGGCGCTGGCCCAGTTCTGGAACGTTCTGTAGAGTTGCTGGACCACTTAAATGCACTGAGGTTCACGCTGGCACAGCGAAGTGGAGAAGAGAGGGTGGGCGGTGAACTGGAGAGCTCAGCACAGCCGTCTGCAGTCACGCTCTCTGTGAGGGAGGCTCCGGCTAGGGAAGACCTGTGGTCTAATTTTGGAGAACTGGACGACTCCTCCTTCACAGAGGACTTTTGCTCCGGACTCTCGGCTTTGGAGAGGTCCCTGCCAGCAAAAAATCTGAAGGAGATATCGGTCAGAATACTTAGTTATGCTAATCTGGCAAAAAAAAAAAAAACCACAGAAAAAGCCCTCAGCCCACACAACAGCTATTCTGATCATACTCTGATTTCCCCCAAAAGGGTCACATAAATGTCATTGCAACATGTTACAGTAAGTAGCACTGATCGTATCGGTGTACATTCAACAGAGTTTTACGGGAATCGCTGTGCATTACACTGTAGAGCCGTACACCAAACTACACCCTTTAGTTCCATGGTAAAATGCTACCTGCTCCGTGTTTCCTGCTCTCCGTCATTTTCTTCTGATTGGTTCCTCCACTGCAGTAGCGTGGCAAAACAGTTACGAGGTCGAGGTCGGTTGGCCGCCATGCCACATCTGGTCTCCTGGGAAGTGCTGCGCTCTACTTCCATGGTGGCTGGAGTTAGATGGGGAGGTGTTTCTTTGCGGTGTCTCTTTGGGCCGGTTGAGTACAGCTCCAACATGTCTTCCTCCGAGATACCTGGGTCTAACATTGGGCAGGAGCATCTTAAGGTAAGATATCCAACACTTAACCCATGTTATTTAACAGTTTAAACCAGAAGTCATCCACTGAGGTACTCCTGACAGGACGCGGCCCCAGCAAAGCATTTCAGTTCACCGAGCAAAACCGTCAATTTTTATTTTTTCGACATGAAAGCTCCACCAAAGTAATGGTTCGTTGTCTGAAATGCTCATTGAGAGTAAGAATTTTTCCATTTAATCTTACTGAAATTTACTTGACTGTATTAATTTTTGAAAGTTTTCTCAAGATTTTTCTTCTTTCTGGGGGGAAAAAAAAGACTTTTCCTTTTCCTAAAAAACAACAGCCAATGACAGCTTCAATAGCAGTTCTAAATTACACACAATATTCAGACGTTTTATTAGATTTGGGATATAAATATGACAGCATCACAATTCTAATTACAATCATCTTTTATCTATTTTTATCAAACAGCTGACTGTGCAGTCCTAACCAAGTTAGCTATGTTAGCACGGGTATGTTCTGTAGTTATAAGGTCTCTGTCACCACACATTAATCCCGTAATTGGCACATGTTAATATACCGTACCATGATTGGTTCAAGCTTATTTGTGATAAAACCTATATATCTCATTTGTTCAGAGTCCGTGGAATTGGTCAAAAGTGAAACGTTAAGCACCAAATCACTTCAGACTAGCCTACAAAAAATTTTTAAAAAAAAATCAGTTCTGAGGACTGGAGAGCAGTTGACTAGTAAAAAACTGATTTTTGAAAGCAGGGGGTCTTTAACCTCAAGTCACTGTTAGTGTCCGATTTGTCTATTGGCCTAAATACTGAATCATCTTAGTAAGATCGTCCTTCTTGCTTACCTTCGCGGGGTCTCTTGACCTGCGGCTCTTTACTGGGGAGTTTCAGAGCCTGGAAGGTGATGAGTCTCTCCTTCCCCCTGGTGGGAGATGGTCTATGAGAGGAGGATGAGGTCTGAGGCTGGGAGGAACCTGGCACATAACCCCTTCTCCAGATGCTGCTATGAGCTGGGCTCTGAACAGCACAACTGTCGTTCCAACCTCGACTGCGAGGGGCTTTGACAGGCTGTTAAAAAAAAAAAAAGAAAAAAAAAAAAGAAATAACACTGCAGAGGGTCCAATGGACAAAATTACAGTGGGCGTGGAAGCATGGTCATTACCTAAATTTAGAGCCTTATATTTCACATTGTCATATCATGATTAACCAGATTTTACACTTTTTTTTTTACCCTGAAACTACTGAACTGGTGTGGCTAGGAGGAAATGACAACATCCCATCCATCAACACATCTGTAATGAACTACTTCAACACTTTTTTGAGCTGTAGCCAAGTGATTAAACAGTAAAATATTCAAATATGTACCTGTGCTGGAGGGGCATCAGGGTCAAAATCATCAATCCTCTCCATAGTGTTAATATCCAGGTTTCCAAGAGCCATTTGTAAGCCTTGCTTGTCCCCTACATTTCTTTAGTTGTGCAATTTAAGGAACATTTTCAACAGATGGCCAGAAAGGACAGAGAAATGGTTTCTCCTCATTCAAAAACTCATTCAAATCCACAGACCCAGGCCCACATTTTCCAGATCAGGGAGGCACCATACGAACTCCTACAGACATAATTCTGAAGTCCCCTACGACACCTGAAATATGAGATCACTGGGAGGAAATTTTTTAGAAAACAGATTAAGATTAAGATTAATTGACCCCTATTAGTCCCACAACGGGGAAATTTCACCTCCACATTTAACCCATCTGTGAAGTGAAACACCACATACACACTAGTGAGCACACACACTAGGGGGCAGTGAGCACATTTGCCCGGAGCGGTGGGCAGTTGTATCCACGGCGCCCCGGGAGCAGTTGGGGGGTTAGGTGTCTTGCTCAAGGACACCTCAGTCATGTGCTGTCGGCTCTGGAGATCAAACCAGCAACCTTCCAGTCACAAGGCCGGATCCCTAACCTCCAGCCCAGGAATGCCCCACACAGGACAATTCATTCTAAAGACACAATATCATTAAAGCTCCTCTCATGTAAAAGATACACGCCTGCGTAGCTGAGGGTGGCTGGGTCGATGTGCTCGGGGTATGGGTTCAGGGGCACCACTTTCCTATTGATGGGGTCAAATACGAGCTGATACAGGAACGTGTTGTTGGCCTTCACAAAGCCCTCAATGTACTCATCAGGCACGGTGATGCTCATCTTCAGATACTGGCCAATCTTCTTGATCACCTGTGCAAAATAACATGGACTTTTAAGTCATTTTCTAAATGCAAAGAATAAAATGCAGATGCAGCACACACACACAAAAAAAAAAAAAAAATAAATAAATAAATATATATATATATATATATATATATATATATATATATATATATATATATATGTGTGTGTGTGTGTGTGTTTTACTCACAAACATCTAGAAATGTAAGAAAGAGAGACAGCTTTAAACCGGGGATGCATATTACTGGAATCATATTGGTATCAGCATCCAGGGCTTGTCAGAACGGTCCCAAAGAATAAAACTGTCAGCTGCTCAAAACTGAAAACCTCCAAAATATTACACTGCTTTGTTCCCATAATATTTCTCTCTTAATTTATGTACTACAATGTTAAGAATGGGCAAAAACAAATATCAGGCAGCATTATACAGAGTACATGTGCTACACTCAGACATATGATGCATATAAACACATCTATGCTCTATAAATACATTTGAATGTTTATGCATCATCATCAGAACTAACAGATATGAGTATACAAGTCACGCTGTTTCCAATTAAGCTTAAATGGGTCTACAGCAAAGAGGTAGACACCGTCACTTTTCCTATCCTTCAGATACGTTATATTCAAAAGATCAGGGGTATCAAACTCGAACACTAAAAGGGCCACATTAAACAAAACAACAGATCTGTGGGGGTTTTTATCTTATTTTTACTTAACATTTCGCAGTGACCCCACTTGGTCATTGTTTGCTCAAAATATGGCAAAACTATAACTGCAAAAAAGGCAGTGAATAACAAAAAAAAGTGTTTTGTGTAAAACCACAGACTACATCAGCTGTAGAAAACTGTTAAAACTCTTTAAATGTCCCCAATGTAGAGTATGTTTTTTAAAACGGCCCGTTTGCTTGAACTAGACACCTGGTATCAATGTCTTTTTGTTTTGTTAATGTGATGCAGTCCCACACATAGGTTGTTTTTGGGGAGCGGGTGGCAGCACACATTACGTTGCAGTGCATGCTGGGAACTGTAGTGCAGTCCACAGTGAAACGGGCTAATATTAATAGAAAACAGGCCGAATAGGATTGTGCCGCGTGGGCCTTGTGTTTGACACATGGGGTCTAGATAAAAGCAAAGTGTGTAAAAACAACCAACAAGAGCATCCATGAATAACATTTCGCTCCGTTATAAAAACCTTGTGGTTGTACCTTGAGTATATCTGGGTTGTTGGCCATTCTCAGCAGCTTGCAGGCCTTGCCCAGGCCGATGCCATACAGCGAGGCCAGGTAGTCACAGCCGGACAGGATGCACATGTACCGGAACTTCTCCTCTGTGAAGACGTCACCCAGTGACCGGCAGCGGCCCAGATGGCACTGGTCAATCTCCAAGCCATTCCCTTGCTTGTCCATCTTCAATATCACCTGCAGTTAGACATCTCTGAGAGGGTACGTCTTTCACATGCAATCAACTGCGATTTCTAAAGCTGGGCACTTTGAGCCATTATTTAACTTTATAGTTAGCAGCCGCTAAAGCAGCTTAGATTTATTATGAAATAAAGTCTGGTATTTCATATTGCAATCATTATAATAAATACAGAAGAGACAGAACCTCTCTCTTTGCAAGTCACTGCAAGGTTTGCTTACTTATCTATGGTGTTATCCATATAATCCAATAACCTGTATTAAATTAAACCTGGTTTGTAGATTTTATTTTATTTAGTTTTTGCCAATAATCTTATTTCCACAACCTCTTTATGCAGCTGACACTGAGCAGACCAGACAAGCTGATTCAGGGTTTAGCCACATCAGAGTACCTATGTGTGCCCGCGTGGGGTTAATTGCTTTGCTCCAGAATACAACAGCAGCTGAGTCGGGCCGAAGATGGTGAAGTACAGCTAGCAACACCCCCTGAACATCCTGTGTTGTGTCCAGAATAGCACAGCAATGCAAAATACCCTAGAATGTATTATTACGATGTTATAATTGATATTAAAGTTCTATCAAAAACTGAACACAATGTTTATTCAGTATTTCACCGACTGTGTTGCACTAGTGTTCTAGAAGAAAGGCATATTGAACCGTCACATAATTTATCCCGATAACGGTACATCGTCATCTTGCCCACTCCTAAATACAAAACATACTGCAATTCTACTGGGAAAAATAATAGAAATTAAACCAGTAAAAAAATGTCTACTTTGTTTCACTGCATGCAGCAAAAATGTGGAACTGCCACATTAAAATGCTGGAAATCTTGCTGGATTTTCTGGATGCCGAGTAGGAACAGTACTTGCTATGGTTTGTATTAAACAAATAAAAGATTAACTTGCTTTAATTAATGGTTACCTAGGTTTCTATTAATCGCTGCAGGCCTCAATGAGAACCGCTTGCACCTCAACGCCTGCTGCAGCAGTGCTGAACTGAATCTAGAGTCCTAAATGAATGTTAATTAATTAATTAATGTCCTAAATATGAGTTTTTTCTTAATACCCATCCATTACCTTTTTGCAGCCAAACGCCAGCAGGTCAGAGTCCTCAGTGATGACGGCCTGAGCGATTCCACTTTTATTGAGGAAGGCCAGCTGAGCATCTGCTTCGTATGGGGCCACCACACAGTCCACGCCTCGCGTCCTGGCAGCCTGAGGACAGTGATAATGCTGACAAATAGCAGACAACACACTAATGCCCAGCTTAACGGACAATGAGGGACGTAATCCAGATCTGGCTTCTTCAGGTTTGCAAGAAAGCTACAGGGCTAACGCAGTTAACAACAACAACAACAATACACCGTTCTGCAGGGGGAATGAAATGAATTGGCAAATATACTTTAGCAACATCTGAAACGTAGAGCTATATATATTCCGTTCCCGATCGGCGAGCTGTTCTCCTGCGATCGAGTCCAAGTGATGAGATAAGTGGAGTAACTATACTGTCCTACAGTGCACTCACATCTTTCCTAACATCCTAACAGCTTTAGCAGCGTTGGATCACATCTGCTCCTCACAACTACAGCGCTGTTACAGCGCCAGTCATATTTTAGTATTAGTGTTCGTTACAGCCCTGATTTAAACAAAAGTAAACTGAGGAAGCTGTGAGGCACTGGAGAGCATGAGAATGCCATCTTCCCAGAATAGCTGTTTTTAGCAGCTGGCTAACTTGAAGCAGCTCCTCACTCACACAACACGGCAAACTGATGACACTGCAGATTAAACAAGACACAAAAGCACCGATATTAGTTTAAACATATCTGTTTGTTGTTCAAGATTCCCACTGCAGCTAAAGCTTTTACACAGCGAGTGTCAGACACACTGCGGTTCACCCCCCAAACTCCTACAATAGAACAGAGAACCCCAGTCGTCTGCTGGCTGCTGTCTGAACACTGTGATATGCTCTGACGTGGATGTGGTAGGAGTGGTGGCAGTAAGGCGGTGTGAACCATCACTGACCTCCCGAGCCAGATAACCTTCGCTGTTCGTATTAAGATGACGACGTTGAGAAACTACAGTTTAGCATTTATAACCAGACAGCCGAGCGCTCGTCACCACACAGCTAAAATCATCTGTTTTCTTTCTTAAATTATGACTATTATAAAAACTGCGGCTGCGCTTTTCCAGCTGGTAAAAACAGCTAATCAGACACTTTGCCCCACTGCCCCATGACAGATCTGTGTTCGTCGTGTTCTGACCATAAAGGACAGTTTAAACCCACGACTAACCGCCCAGGAGCAAAAATCAGCCTCCAAACTTGGAAGAATGAATGATTTGACATTTATCATGATAAGTAACGAAATCAAGGTTTTTATAGTGATGACATTTTTGGCCGTATCGCCCGGCAAAAAGATATTATGCTCCGCAGACCCTGTAGAAAGTACACAAAATACACGATCTTACAGAAAAAGACTAACTTTATAAAAGAAAATAAATAGAAAAAATAAACCGTACTCAGGTACCTGTTCGTACTTACGCTATCTACAGCCCGTCCGTTGATGTGTAATGTTTTTTTTGGGGGGGGTGGGGGGGGGGGGAAGGGGGGGGGGTGATACTGTTCCTACCTTAATGACTTCATGTGCCATGGAGGGAGTGACATTAACACAGCGAGTGAAGCAGTCTCTGGCCTCAGCCAGCTTCCCCTCCCGCAGCAGCTGTTTCCCTTTCTGCAGATTAGCCTCGCGCCGTCTGACAATTATTGGGGGGGGGGGGGTGAAACAGGACATTAACAGGACAGAACTGGACATATTTAGGCCCTCTTCTCATTTCATTTATTTACCACAAGTGACAAAAAATGGCCTGGCGCTTCTCAATCCCAACAAAACAGAACTCTGAGCACTCACTCTCGTCGTGCCTTCTCCACTTCCCGCTTTGAAGGAAGGTTTCGTCCATCAAACACCAAGATGGGCCTGACGCCAAAAGACAGGAGCATGTCCGCAAACTTCATACAGTAGGACACGTATCTAAACACAAAGAGAACAAAACATCACTGCAGTGTACGGCAATCACAGATTCACTTTGTAGTTCTACAGTTACAGACTGTAGTCCATCTGATTCTCTGATACCCTGTTCTTCAGTGGTCAGGACCCCCATGGACCCTCACAGAGCAGGTGGTATTTGGGTGGTGGGTCATTCTCAGCACTGCAGTAACACTGACATGGTGGCGGTGTGTTAGTGTGTGTTGTGCTGGTACAAGTGGATCAGACACAGCACTCACTGTCCACTCTATTAGACACTCCTACCTGGTCGGTCCACCTTGTAGGTGTAAAGTCAGAGACGACAGCTCATCTGCTGCTACACAGTGTATGTTGGTCATCCTCTCGTCCTTCATCAGTGGTCACAGGACACTCTATATTCCCAGCCCAGCAGCGACACTGAGGTGTTTAAAAACTCCAGCAGCACTGCTGTGTCTGATCCTCTCAGACCAGCACAACACACACTAACACACCACCACCATGTCGGTGCCACTGCAGTGCTCAGAATGACCCACCACCCAAACAGTACCTGCTCTGTGGGGGTCCTGACCACAGAAGAACAGGGTAACAAAGTACCAGAGAAACAGATGGACTGTAAGTGGAGCTGATAAACTGGACAATGAGTGTAGAAACAAGGAGGTGGTCATGATGTTATGGCAGTTAAAAGAACTGAGCGCTTCATATCTATTTAGCTAAGTATATAACGCTATATGTAATATGTGACGTTATATTAAAACACACATTCACTGTGGCGGCTAGTATACTGTCCATCACAGGTAGTTAGGATCCTGTGTATTACAACATAAACAAACAAAACTTTGGCAAACTGACTGGTCAGTTGGCTCCCCTTTGGCCAGCTTCTCGGCACAAGAAAACGCTCCTTTGTGCAGCCAGCAGTAAGTGTCCACTGCCACGGTCTGTCCCCTGTAGTGCTTCACATGGACGGGCTCTGCTGCGTCTTTAATGAACTGTAAAAGTCCTTGAATCCCCATTTTATCCGCCTTGCCGTTAGAGACCACCTGACGTCACTCCGCCGAGCTGCCTGCTCCCGTCGCCGCCGGAGTCGAGAGAAAGTCACGGAACGTGGTTTAAAAACACGAGACGTCCCTTCAAGAACCAACCGACGCTTAAAATCCGTCTCAGCGGCGGCTCCCTGGCCGAACAGAGGTCCGGTCACTCCATCATCTTCTTACAGCCTCCGCGGTGAAACCAGTCGCCGCCAAAACCGGCTAGACCGCAAGCTAACAGGCTAACGTTAGCTCAACGAAGACAACACGGCAAATATCGCGTTCGAGCCGCCAGCAAAGCTCGGCATGAGCTCGTCTCAACGCTCAACACGAAGCCGCTGTTCTGTTTCGACTCTTTCCATAAATAATAACTTGTTATATTTCAAATTTTGCTGGACTTCTTGACCGCCTTCGCTGCCCAGCAACGCTCGCGCGAGGCTCCAGCCGCCAACAGCACAAGAATTCGCTTTTCGCGGCAAAGCGTGATGTCACGCGGCAAGACGCACACCATTGGCCGGGCTGATCCAGGCAGCCAATCACAGAGCGAGAAGCACAAGCGAGCCAGCACCGCTGGGCAAGTCGGTCATTGGAGTACACTCGCGAAGGGGAGCGCCACCTAATTTTCAAAATGTAGGAACTTAGTCGTTGTAAACGGACTTTTGGCAGCAGTGGCGATGGGAACCAGGGGTCACGATGTGTGCAACACAAACATAGGCATTTTATTTACTGTCCAAAACCGCCAGTGAACCTACACTGATGAAAAAGATGGTTCTTAAAGGTTTCTCAAGGAAAGAGCCGGTTTATGAGGAGTCTGGAGTCTGGGCCGCTTCCTAATCCCCCCCAGTTATAAAACAGGACTGCCGAACAGCAGAGGGCGCTCGCGAGGGAGTCCTCACTGAATGGGAGTGAATGGAGCTCAACGGCTAAAAAACAAGTTAAAATAGTTTCTCGTCACTCGCGCAGAACTTTCCTTTACTTTGAGAAAGTAGAAGGAAATATTTCACTAAAAAACAAAGAAATCCCGCCGATATCTTTCCTTTTTTCTACAGGTGGTGTGTTAATGTGTGTTGTGCTGGTCTGAGTGGATCAGACAGCAGTGCTGCTGGAGTTTTTAAACAGTGTCACCGCTGGACTGAGAACAGTCCACCAACCAAAATATCCAGACAACAGAGTCCTGTGACCACTGATGAAGGACGAGAGGATGACCAACACAAACTGTGCGGCAGCAGATGAGCTGTCGTCTCTGACTTTACATCTACAAGGTGGACCGACGAGGTAGGAGTGTCTAATAGAGTGGACAGTGAGTGGACACAGTGTTTAAAAACTCCAGCAGCACTAATGTGTCTGATCCACTCGTACCAGCACAACACACACCAACACACCACCACCACGTCAGTGTTAGTGCAGTGCTGAGAATGACCCACCACCCAAATAGTACCTGCTCTGTGAGGGTCCATGGGGGTCCTGAGCACTGAAGAACAGGGTAACAGAGTATCAGAGAAACAGATGGACTACAGTCTGTAACTGTAGAACTACAGAGTGCAGCTATACAGTCAGTGGAGCTGGTAAGATGGGCAGTGAGTGGAGAAACAGGGAGGTGGTTTTGATGTTATTGCTGGTCAGTGAGTCTGAGCCGCCTGAAAGTCGCAGTGTCTCAGACTCGCCGCTGGAGGGCGCTCGTCCCGTCGCCGCGCTGTGGGGATTTGACGTGTCGCTTCTGCTGCACTTCCTCTGTTTTTGTGCTTGATGTACCGGACGGGCCGAGGCCGAGGCCGAACTCCCACCGCGTAGGATCGTGTATTTCGGAGGATGGTGTGATCGCCGCTCGACCGCCACCGTCTCCGTGTCTCTGCCTGACCGCTGAAGGGAGCTCGAGCTGCGGGACTGATCCGCGCTAACCGCCGACGATGCAGTTCTCCCCGACCAACGGAGACTTCACCTTCGTCTCCTCGACCGACGCCGAAGGTAGCGCTGCCTTACGTGGCCGAATTAGCCGCAGAGCCTCGACAGAGACCCGTGACTGTGTTATCACGCGCCTCGAGATGATCTCGGACTCTGTCGTGTCGTGCTGTGTGGTCTGAGGCTGTGGCGCTGCTCATCTGTGTAACCCAGCTGGCTAGCTAGCGTAGCTAACACTGGTCAGGAGATGATAAACAGCACGATGCTCGATCATCTCCGACCTCAGGCTCGCACCGCGCTCCTGGCTAGAGAGCTCGATGGAGCGTCGCTGAGCTGCGGCCACGCCGTCACAGTTCGGCTACTGACAACAGAGTTTGACTAGTGACAATACAGTTTGACTAATGACACTATATTTTGACTAGTGACATCACAGTGTGACTAGTGACATCACAGTTTGACTAATGACACTATATTTTGACTAGTGACATCACAGTGTGACCAGTGACATCACAGTTTGACTAATGACACTATAGTTTGACTAATGACATCACAGTTTGACTAGTGACATCACAGTTTGACTAATGACACTATAGTTTGACTAATGACATCACAGTTTGACTAGTGACAACACAGTTTGACTAGTGACATCACAGTTTGACTAATGACACTATATTTTTGACTAGTGACATCACAGTGTGACTAGTGACATCACAGTGTGACTAGTGACAACACAGTTTGACTAATGACACTATAGTTTGACTAGTGACATCACAGTTTGACTAATGAGACTATAGTTTGACTAATGACACTATATTTTGACTAGTGACATCACAGTTTGACTAATGACACTATAGTTTGACTAGTGACAACACAGTTTGACTAGTGACACTATAGTTTGACTAGTGACATCACAGTTTGACTAATGACACTATATTTTTCACTAGTGACAACACAGTTTGACTAGTGACATCACAGTTTGACTAATGACACTATAGTTTGACTGGTGACAACACAGTTTGACTAGTGACAACACAGTTTGACTAGTGACAACACAGTTTGACTAATGACACTATATTTTGACCAGTGACATCACAGTTTGACTAATGACACTATAGTTTGACTAATGACATCACAGTTTGACTAATGACACTATATTTTGACTAGTGACAACACAGTTTGACTAGTGACATCACAGTTTGACTAATGACACTATATTTTGACTAGTGACATCACAGTTTGACTAATGACACTATATTTTGACTAGTGACATCACAGTTTGACTAATGACACTATATTTTGACTAGTGACATCACAGTTTGACTAATGACACTATATTTTGACTAGTGACATCACAGTTTGACTAGTGACAACCAGCGTATTTATTTCATATGCTGCAGAGATGTGGAAGTCAGTCCTGCTGAAGGTGAAGATGAAACTTGGAGAAGCAGCTTTTAGCTGCTGTGCTGCTCTTATTTGGACCCTGTTGACCGACAGCTTTAGAAGTGGACACTGTCTGAGCAGCTTTCAGCTCAGTTTAGTGTTTAGTTTTTATTTTGATTTATTTAAATATCCTAATTGAATTTATAATTAGGTTTTTATTTAGATGGGGGTTTATAATTAGATGGGGGTCCTGACCACTGAAGAACAGGGTAACAGAGTCTCAGAGAAACAGATGGACTACAGTCTGTAACTGTAGAACTACAGAGTGCAGCTATACAGTAAGTGGAGCTGATAAAGTGGACAGTGAGTGTAGAAACGGGGAGGTGGTCATGATGTCAGGTCTGATCGGTGTAAATAAACTTGCCTTGCTTTGCCTTTTACTGCAGAACTGAGCGGCACCATTGATGCCCCAGACATCAAGCTGAACATGGGCAGCGATCACAGCAGGGATGCATACGCTGCCACGTTCCTCAGGCAAAGAGGTTATGGCTGGCTGCTGGAGGTAGAGGAGGATGAGGCTGAAGACACTAAGCCTCTGCTGTAAGTCTTAGAGTTGCAATTGAACCTTCTCCTGTGGAAGCAGTATAGAATAGAGTCTTTGCCATTATACAGTGTGTTATACCATGTCTGCTATAGAGGTCACAAAAAGCAGGAGTAATAAAGTAGAATAAAAATAAATTACAAAACCGGGGTCCTCTCTGTGGGGAGTTTGCATGTTCTCCGGGTTCTCCGGTTTCCTCCCACAGTCCAAAGACATGCAGTCAGGCCAATTGGACATGCTAAATTGCCCCTAGGAGTGAATGTGTCTGTTTGCCCTGCGATGGACTGGCAACCTGTCCAGGGTGTATCCTGCCTTCTGCCCGATGACCGCTGGGATAGGCTCCAGCACCCCCCCACGACCCAGAAGGAGAAGCGGCTTAGAAGAGCTACATTTCTGTATTATTACGTAGAGCTTACCTTATTAAGCAGAAGTGCTCAAGTGCCTGTTTACCTTCTCATGCTTCACTAAAGATGTGACTCTTTGCACAGGGAGGAGCTGGATATTGACCTGAAGGACATCTACTATAAGGTCAGGTGTGTGCTGATGCCTATGCCATCGCTGGGCTTCAACAGGCAGGTGGTCCGGGACAATCCCGACTTCTGGGGGCCACTGGCTGTCGTGCTACTCTTCTCAATGATCTCCATCTATGGGCAGTTTCGGGTGAGGAGTAGCCTTGTGTTTCTAGAATACAGGTTTGCCTGCGATCCCATCAAATCTGAAACACGAGAAATTCAACACTTGAGCTTGAGCTTAATAAAGTCCTCATTAGACATCGAAGCACTTTTGTTATGATCACCAGCTCTGTTTAATTGTCTGATGTGACATAAACAAGTTTCTCATTTTCATTTTCTAGGTTGTGTCCTGGATAATTACCATTTGGATATTTGGATCGCTCACCATTTTCCTTCTTGCACGAGTGCTTGGCGGAGAGGTAATCTTAGTGTTTTGACAAGTAGACCTGATCTTTGTCATTGTTAATAATAAAAATAAGTAAAAATGAGGAAAATAATCAAATTTACAGACTTTTATGTGTAATGGGACACTAGAGGAGGATGACATGCCAATCCATGTAGTAGGCTACGTTCACACAGCAGGTAAAAGTGGCCTGAATCTGATTTTTTTTGTTTGGCTGTTCACATTATCTTTTAAACGTGATCTGTGTGCGACATCAGTCTGAACAGATCAATGTCATGTGGCTCATCCAGAGGTAAACAATCATGACGGCCAGCGAACGCCAGTCGTTCCCGAAGCTTCAGTTTAGTCTTCGCCAGCATCACGGGAGCGATTATGAAGTTCCAGGGGTTGACCGCAGGGCTCATTACCCATAGTGTGCTCGAGTTCACCGTAACAAGGGCATTTTATTCGGCCTCGGCCACTCTTTTGGTTCATGTCCTTGGATTATTTCAACTTTTATTTGATGCTGCAGCCTCGGGCTCCTCCGACCGTTTCGTTCGAAACCTCTTCGAACGTGGAGCGGCTGCGACGAGTCTCTTCTGTTTTTTGATACAGAAACTTCAGCCTAAATGAGTCTCAGCAGCGTGAAATTATGACAAATGTCAAGCTGGACTTACATAAAATTCCCATGGATTCCGATCTGGCTGTTCAGACTGGGTCGCATCGCCGCAGATCGGATACGGATCAGATTTCAGTACCACGTATGAAACCGTCTCAAATCGCAATGGAAAAAGTCCGATTCGGTGCGTTCACATATGAAGAAAAAGATCGGATTTGGGCCACTTTTACCTGCTCTGTGAAGGTAGCCATAATGTAGTGAGACCACTGTTGTTCCCATGTAGGTTTCTTATGGTCAAGTCCTCGGAGTGATTGGATACTCGTTGCTCCCGCTCATCGTAATAGCTCCAGTGCTCCTGATTACTGGGAGTTTTGACATTGTCTCTACACTCATAAAGGTAAGCATAACAAGAATTAGGGAAAACGTATTGTACTAACACTGTGGGTTAGACTGGCCCATAGTTAGGACATGTATCCTGGACCCTGGATGCTGAACAAACTAAAGCAATGCTAGTGTGAACAGGAACATCAGAGATCAGAGTTGGACTGAGTTAAGCTTGAACGATGAAACAAATTTTTATCTGCAGAATTATTGCAGTAAACATATCAGCGCAATAGCGTTATAGCACAGTACAGTGTTATAGCTTGCATTTGGGGGCAGTCGTGGGCTGGAGGTCAGGGAACCAGCCTCGTGACCGGAAGGTCGCCGGTTCGATCCCCAGAGCCGACAGCACATGACTGAGGTGTCCTTGAGCAAGACACCTAACCCCCAACTGCTCCCCAGGCGCTGCGGATCGGGCTGCCCACCGCTCCGGGCAAGTGTGCTCTCTACCCCCTAGTGTGTATGTGGTGTTTCAATTCACGGATGGGTTAAATGCGGAGGTGAAATTTCCCCGTCGTGGGACTAATAAGGGTCACTTAATCTTAATCTTAATTTGATGTAATTATCATATTATTACTGTTATCTTATTATCTTACCAATCATTTCTAAGGTCTTTTGTTTTCCAGTGAAACAAATGTACAGACCCACTGGATGTTAATCCACTGGATACCATCTATGGCGTAAATAGATTATTAACCAGTTTGCAAACACATCCACAAGGTACCTAATCAAGGTCACGGTGCTGTATAGTGTGGTCTGTAGTGGCGGAGAGGATCCGTCAATCAATAAGCTGGCATCCTTCTTCTGAACAAGCTCAACCTGTTTACTGGCCACCATGGAACAGATCTCATTTCTTTGCCTGTTTTTGCTTCATTATGGTTGGGTATGTTTAAATATTTCTGATATCAATGCCGCTGCCTCCTTATTTACAAACTTAATTACAAATTTGAAAGTGGGTGTTGCTTAAATCAGTGAGTGTGAGGTCCTGGACGTGTTTACTGTGTGTTTACTGACCGTAACGGATTGCAGTCTAGACAAGAAGGGCTGGGGTGAATAATATGCTTATAGAATGCAAATTAGACAGCCGATAAGCAGACTTTTGGTATTGAATGACAACTACTTTATTAATTTAGCCACATTTACAAGCAGCCTGAAAATCTGTTAATAGTCCGACTAATAGCTCAATCGGAATATAATACTTTTATGTAAACCTCAATCAGAATAAAATTTCTATTCATTTAAATGAGGTGGGTAATGCTGTAAATCTGTTAAATAGAAGAATAATATCCGTGTAAACGTCTGTATCCGATTACATTCCCTATCGGAAAGTTTCAGTCCGTTCTGCATGTGCATCGCGTCACATAGTGAGAATTTATCTCGTTCAACAAGGCGGAGCAGAAACTGGTCTGCAGAGGAGACGAAGTTCATGCTCTGGTTTTTAAAAGACGGCGGTGGGACGGACGTCCAGCTTATGTGTCTCGGAGCACGACGTCGTCCTCTCAGCCTTCTTTAATAAGGACGTGTGAAGGACGTTTTCCTGAGTCTGACGTCATTTTAAAGCAATTAAAAACACAATCACCGCTCACTGCTGCTCATCTCACTCTGACGTGGACGTGATGCTCCTTGTCATGGTGACATCTACACTAAGTGGTTCTCTACGCATGCGTGTAATTTTGGATCGGATTACTTGTAGTGAGCATGTAAACAGAGATCTTCCATCAGACCATTGAGTAGAGAGAGCATAAACGCCTTGGTCTGAATCTGTAATCAGAATGTATTCAATCAGATTGGCATGGGAACCTTTGCTTGTAAATATGGTCACTGTTTTTCTGCTTCGTTTCCAGCTCGGTGGCGTATTCTGGGCTGCGTACAGTGCTGCGTCGCTACTCGTTGGTGACGAGTTCAAGACGAAGAAGCCGCTCCTCATATACCCCATCTTTCTTTTGTATATCTACTTCCTGTCCCTGTATACTGGCGTCTGATTGGACCACGGGCCTTAAAAGGCACGTTGCTTGGACACTGATACAGCGCATCGGGGGAGGTACACTGCTGGACTGTTTACATGATGCAGAAGAAGGAGCATGGATCCTTTCTTTTCTTTGTTTTTTTTTTTTTTTTTACTTTTTATTTTACCCAGATTATTCCTCCACAGTGAGTCTTCAAGTGTACAGAGTTGATGTATTTAATGTAATTGACTTTGTACCCACTGAAAAAGTAGAGTTTTATCAAGCAAGCCATGCCGTTTAGATATTGCTCTTGCACAGAGAACTCTAGTCGTGTGAAGGCGTTAATACAAAATACACTAAAAAGAGAAACCCCTTTTCAAATGTTACGCTATAATGGGATCTGATAACCATGTATCAGATGTATTATCAAGCCTAATGGTGAAGATATCTGTAATTCATCTCAGTCCTGAAATGAAATGTTGACGGGGCCCTTTTTTCTCTCTAATATTTTGAGGTGACTGGGATTTTTTTGTTGTTATATTCTCTGCCGTTTTGATTCTTAACTTAAAAATGGAACCAGAAATAAAACGAAAGGGTTTAGAACCTGAGTAAAACCATGTCTATCAAGAATGGGTGCCTTTTATTAGTTGTTTTATATGGCTGTGGTTTATTTTATTGGACTGTAAATGTAGCCAAAAAAAAACGTATTTGTATAACTTGCGATCCGAGACAACTTTATACTTGGCAGTGTGTGAAACACGTGACAGGATTGTAACCAGTTTCTTCAGAAATCATTCAGTGCAGAATATTGTGATATTAATATACAGGTCATTTATTTGATTAAAAAGCATTTCCGTCATGCTTCATCTCATTTGCCGAGTCTGTTCACCCACTCCTTACTTTGGCAGTAATTGACTGATCTTTCCCCTCATTTCTACGTTGTTCAGCTTCATGAATGCTTACAACGTTAAACACAGTATGGTGTACTATTTGTTTATACACTCACCCAGCACTTTATTAGAAACACCTGAACACATTAATTCATTTATCTAATAAGCCAGTCGTGTGGCAGCAGCACGTAAAATCATGCAAATGCGGTCCAGCAGCATGATTGATGGTGCTAGACGGGCTGGTTTCAGTATTTCTGTAAGTGCTGGTCTCCTGAGATCAGTCTCTAGAATTTTCTCAGGATGGTGCAATAAAGAAAAGACATCCAGTGAGCGACAGTTGGCGACCGACTGGACTGACCGATTCGAGCTAACGGAAAGGCTATGGTAACACAGATGACCACTTTGTTGAACTATGGTGAGAATAAAAGCATCTCGGAATGCACAAGCCGGCAAACCTTCAGGCAGATGGGCTACAACAGCAGAAAACCATGACAGGTTCCACTTCTGTCAGCCAAGAACAGAAAGCTGTCCAGGGGGCACAGGGTCAGCAAAACTGGACAGTGTAAGGCCAGAAAAATGTAGCCTGGTCTGATGAATCTCGATTTCTGGTGAGGCAAACACAAGGTTGGGTCAGAATTTGGTGTAAACAGCATGAATCCATGGACCTAACCTGCCTTGTGTTAATAGACCAGGCTGGTGGAGGTGGTGTAATGGTGTGGGGAACGTTTTCTTAGCACATTTTCAGCCTGGTAATACCAGTCGATCATCATTTGATTCCCACAATTTGAATGTTGTTTCAGACCATGTCCATCCCTTCATGGCCACAATTGACCCATCCTGTAATGGCCAGCACGATAATTCACCAGGTCACAAATCAAAGTCCTCTCAAACTAGTTTTATGAACATGACAGTTTGGTGTTTTTCAGTAGCTTTCCCAGCCGTCGGATCTGAATACAACAGAACACCTTTGGGATTAAATTTTAACATTTACGATTCACTGCAACCTGCGACTTCTGAGTTATATGAAATATTGAAAATTAAAAAGTAATACTTTAAACTACACTGTACAGTTTCTCCTATTTTCATCATCATCAAAAACACTTAATATCAGACCAACATAACCCAAGTAAACACAAAATGCTGTTTTTAAATGGTAATTTCATTTATCGAGGGGAAATGGTGTTCAGAGTATTTGCCCTCTTCTCCAGGGTATATTTAGAGCCCAGATTTGGGGAAAAACGGGTCGACTTTCAGTAGAAAAACAAAGTTCAGCTTCTTTTATTATAAGGGTTTAAAATGACATCACCGTCTATTAGACTGGAGAGAAGAGCTACAGCCTCACACGACGCCCAGCTTCTTATGGAATATGAACGTTATGAAGAACATGACCAAGTGCATTTTGGGACCACTGGTGGTCTCAAGGAGTTGAAGAGGTTAGCTACTCCACTGGGTTCAATGTCACTCACCACACCCAGGCGTAATCACTGCCAGACCTGTTGAATCTAAACATTACTTAAATATAACCTGTTTGGCAATGTGAAGCAGTCTAGAAGGTCTCAAAAAGCAGCACATGGTGTCTAAAGAGATTGAAATACAGATGTGAAACAAGGTTGCTGAAATCTACCAGCCATTGATCCCAACTGGACCTCGCCCTTCTCACAAAGGACTTTTAGGTAGGAGGGTGACGCAGTCTTCCCTGATGGCCACAATCAGGGCACATAATCTATAACAACCTTTGAAAGGCAAAAAATCAAGACACATCATGATCTTGGGGGCTTGTGCAAATGACAACTGCAGGACTGCAAGGGCACCATTTGTGTCCGAAACTGTCTTATTCACTATATAGCAGTGGTGGACAGTAACTGAGTAACTGAGTAAATGTAATTAGTTTCTGTACTTTAGTATTTTTCATGTATCTGTACTGAAGTTTCTCCATTCTGGGCGACTTTTTCCTTTCACTCCACTACATTTCAGAGTCTAATATCCGACTTTTTCCTCCTACATTTTGAGAAATCTGTCGTTCCTTTTGGTTTCTGTGTGTATAAAAACGTAACATGTCAAAACGAAAGAAGCGCAAAGCCAGAGCACCAATCAGGGCCCAGCGGTCACTTTGTTTAGAGCTGGTTTTGACCTGTCGGTCATACCGACCCAGTGCAGCACGCGGTTCAACGTCAGCGCAGCAGCGTAAAACTTTGGGAGAGTCTGTTCAACATAAATGATGAACTAACCTAACTTTGTGTAAATAGAGCTCAATATAGAAATATGTCCACATATGCAGTCGAGACTGACGCGGCTTTTTTCTGAATTTCTACAAACACCATTTCATTTTATAGTAAATGAGTTTGGGCTGGTTTATGTTTATGAACAGACGCCTACAGATCAACATAGTAAAGGAGCTCATCTGTGATCCTGAGTTTAAAGCCAGTTTTTATTCAACTTAAACTTGGAACTAAGTCTCATTAAGTGAATGAATCTTTTACTTTTGATACTTAAGTACATTTGAAGGTAAATACTTTAGTACTTTTACTCAAGTGGAGGTCTAAAGGGAGGAACTTCTACTTATACTGGAGTAATATTTTACCTTGGGGGTCTCTACTTTAACTCCAGTACATGGTTTATGTACTTTGTCCACCACGGCTATGTAGTACACTATTTTGCACTCCCTTAATGCACCACAATAAGTACCATACAACCGATGTACCCTGGGGGGGGTACCTATAATGCAGTGTTGTTTGGTTTGAAAATTCAAGGCAACTTCCCTGAGCAGGATGACCGAGCCTAGCTGCAACAGCAGTGTCTGAAATACTTTACTACCACCACCAATCCAGGTCCTGAATGTAGGGTGTTAGGGATTAGGGAACCAGACACGGCAGTCGTAACTAGTATGGTTTCATCCTGGAATTCTGCTGCCCTGATAAAATGCTTGTGGTATGATGTGAGAAAACTTAAGGCTGTGTTCAGCAGAACTGAACCAGAACCTCAGCCCAGAAAGCAGACCAGTGTAATTATTACCTAAAACCCAAATCACGCCCTACTCCCTATATAGGGCACACTACCTTAGCCATGAGATAAAGGCCTCTACACCAAAATAGTGCCCTATGCCTACAAGGAGGGGGCATTTGGGACAGAGCCGACAGCAGCAGCCGCAATTACAGCGAGTTAGCCACACGTGCTGACCTTTTCCGTCACGTTTCACTCAAAATTGACACCTGTTGAACACTTTAAGGTGTGAAAAAGGGAAATGAAATGAAGTTACTTGTCAAGCCTACTCGGCTCACGGTCCTAACTCGCTCTCATGTGGCTTTCTGTTGTGCTTACGGCGCCCCTAGTGGTTTGGCGTGTGGGCTAACGTAGCGACTACGCTACTTGCGTTGCCCTGCCGGGTTAGCAGGGAGCGGAGCCGCCGCTCTTCGCCTACACTGAATGGTGAATAGCATCTGCCGCGGTTACGGGAGGAGAGGAACAGAAGCCGAGCGAGGAGGGAGAGCCAGCAGCGGTACTTCGGACTTCGGATTTTTTTTACCCCCTTTTTTCCTCCTCCTCTCCCCCCCAACATAGAACCGTATCGACAGAGACCCTCGAAGGAAAGCGGAGCGGGGGGAGGCGAATTTACAGAAAAGTGAAAAATGGCGGCCGCGGCCTCGCCGGGCTCCTGCTCGTCCAACTCCTCCGACTGGGTTGTTCTGAGGGACGGATGCCTCCGTTGCGACGAGGAGGGCCTGCGGAGCCTGTCCTACCACCCGGCCCTCAACGCTATCCTGGCGGTCACAAGTCGGGGCAGCATCAAAGTCATCGACGGCACCTCGGGGGCCATCCTGCAGGCCTCCGCGCTGCACGGTGAGCTCCGGCGCGGCTAGCCCAGCCCGGCCCGGCGCAGCCCGGCCCGGCGCGCCGCGGCGCGTCAGGGCGCCGTAGAGAAAGTAGCACGACGTGTCCGGGACCGGGGAGTTTATTAGGGCCTTCTTGGGTGGCTTTAGCTCGGAGCTAGCCAGCAAGCTCGCTAACGTTAACCTCGCCGAGTCTCGGCGGAGCTGCCCGGTGGATCTGACCGCTGTTTATGGCCAGAAGAAGCTGCGAGGCGAACAAATCGCCTTATTTCTGCCTTGTTTTCGTTCCGCGTTCAAAACAAAACTACTACTGTCACTTGGCTTAAGTTGGCCCCCGCTTCTCGCTCTCGTTCCCCCGTTCCACCTTAAGTGGTGCAGTAGGTGAATGCTGCGTTTTAAGGTGGAACGGGGAAACGACTTGTGGGCTGAATACGATTAGGTGAGGCGAGCGAGGAACTGGTTCCTTCCTCGTATGCGTCAAGTCAGTGACTCGGCTAGCCGACGCTAGCGAGCTCGCTAAGCCGCCTTATTTACGTTCTCGGTGGGGTTAGCCTGTTAGCCTTAGCCGCGCTGGCTAACGACAACAAGCGAGCTTCGCTAACGTTAGCTGGGTTCGAGCCCCGGTGTCCGCCGCGCTGTGTCGCTCATTAATAACATCTCGGGCTTGGTCCCGGTGTCAGTTTACAGAATTAGGACTACTTTACTTGACGTTCATGGTTATCGGCGTGTTATAACGTACGCTATTAGCACGTTATTAGTGAGTTATTAACGTGCCGTGAGCTCGCTAACGTTTGGTTAGCGGTTTATCGGTCTGTCTGTTTAAGCCAGGTTGTAGACTCGATATTAGTGGGTATTTTAACTTCACACGGGCTGATGAAACGCGCAAGATCTGCTGTTGGTCCTTCAAGACGCGAGTTAGAAGCTGTCTAGTTATCACTACGGTGGATTGACCCTCAGTTGTCCGGTATATGTTCATGGTCAGCTTGTTTTGGTAGTTGGACGCAGCTCATCACACAGTCCAGCCAGGTTTTGGACAGCTTGGAGTGTTTGTCAGTTGTTTTGCTGTCAAAATCATTTCTAATAGCGTATATGTCCAGAAAAAGACCGCTGGACACGCGGTGTGGACATGTGGACTGACCACACACTTCAGTTGTTGCTGTCACGGTTCGGCCAAGGCGTTGGCCCTAGTCTGAAGACCCTTTCTGCTGGGTGGTGTTAACAGCAGCCGGCTCCACTGTGTTGGGTTGTTTTTATGTTGTATAGGATATTTAAGTCTGAGTGTTGTTCTCAAGGACTGTACTGGCAAGCAAACTAAGTGCTGATAGGTGTTGAGGTGGTAGTGTCCACTGAGGGAAGAGAAGACCAGCGGTTGTGGTCTTCTGTGTCCGGTGTTGAGGCTCTGGTTCATCAGATCTGCCTGGGAATGGAAGCTTCAGCGATGCATGTTCCTGTGACTCTTATGACTACCGTTTATTTGGCCGGTACTGATACTGAAGGTTTGAGAAACGGACCGCGCCGACTCTGATCCAGTGTTTCTTCTTTAAAAAGTACCAAGTCTTGAAAAGAGCTGGTTTTTAGAAAGATGGACTTCACCTGTGATCAGTGTCTAGAAGTAGGCCATCATGCTCAGGCTGCTCAAACACTTCAGTCGGCAGCTGTGACAGAAGAACAGCTGAACAACCTGGAATCAGCCAGAAATGAGCCCAACACCATTCGTCAAACTGAGCCATAAAACTGACCCAATATCAGGTTCAGCTCAGTTTGGTCAGTTTCTCCAGATCAGTATTAATGTTGTTTTGTTCCAGCCGGTCTGTAAAGCTTCTTACAGCCCGTTTAGTTTGGCGAATGGTGTTGGGTTCATTTCTGGCTGATTCCAGGTTGTTCAGCTGTTCTTCTGTCACAGCTGCCGACTGAAAAGCTGCTCAGTGGAGACGACAGTTTGGGAATTTACTGTCGTCTCGTCTTCAGAGTCGGACCAAATCAGCTGTCGGTCAAATCTGATCTTAGCAGTGTCCGTTTTCTGTTTGTGGCAGAGTAAGAAGTAAAAACGTTCACAAAGCTTGAGCGTCTCCTACAGCTGTCAAAGCCGTTGCTTAGCAACAGCGTCTCAGTGGAGTGATACTTAGGGCAAAATAACAGCTCCTCAACCAATCAGCTCGTGTGGCCGGAACTAATTGTTGTGTAATCTCTAAAAACGCTGGTGTGTGCTTGTGCCACAATTAGGTCAAACCCATGTCTGGTTCCCTGGGCACTTCCCTTGCTTCCTTCAGAGTGTTATTACTTTGCCATGATTTTGGTTGATAGCTCGTCATAATTATTATACACTCGTGTCTTTTGCACAGTGGTCACTTGTTGTCGTCCAGTGGTCATCGTTTGCTTATGGATGGACTAATGATTACCTCCTGTTAGGCCATGAGGTTTGTGAAAATGAGATTAGCCCATTGTGAGCAGAAGACGACGTCTTAACCACATCATTTCTGAAATTACCTTTTTGACTGAGACTAAATTCTTTCGCTTGTTGTAGCCTTCGGTAAAATATCCTGATAGATGTGTCCGTCTTGAAGAAGGTGGTGAAACATGCTGTTTGCTGAGATACGCGTCAGTGCTTTGGACGATGTGTATAGGTGTCGTGTTCCTGGTCGGTGATGAAAGGATGAAAATAATAATCACCTGTTTGAAAATGAGTTTGACTGCAGTGTTTCACTGTGTGTGTGTGTGTGTGTGTGTGTGTGTATGTAAGAGGCAGGTTGTAAAAGAATGAGTGATTTTTGCATCGTATATTACGGCTGAGCAATTAATCGATTTCGAAATCGTATTTCGATTTGTTTTGATCCTGTTAACCCTTTCCCGACTCTGTGTTCATGTGCTGTCCCCTTAAAAACCCACCACCGCGCATGTCGTCACGTGACCCCGCCACGTCCACTCCGCGACTGGCCCGAATCTGATTTTCTCACCAAATCAAATTTTATTGGTTTGGCCGTTCACATTATCCTTTAAATGTGATCTGTATGTGACATCATCAGTCTGAACAGATCAGCTCCTAAACTGACCCTCATGAGTGTCACGCAGCTTCACGCGGCTCATCCAGAGGTAAACAACCACGACTGCCAACGACGGCCAGTCGCTCCCGGAGGATCAGCTTCATCTTCACCAGCATCACAGGAGCCATCATGAAGCGTCACTGACTGACCGCTGGGCTCATGTGTTTGAATTCGCTGTAAAAAGGGCGCGGTCACTTCTTTGGTTCGCCTCCTCGGATTCTTTAAACTTTGCTTTCAGACTTTTAACTGTTCTCCGACGCTGCAGCCTCGTTCGTAGGAGACTGAGCGGTTGCGACGAGTCTCTCCTAGTTTTTGTGAAAAACATCACCCCAAATGTTTGAGGTCTTACCAAACGATGACCAACGTCGAGTTGGACTGACGTAAAAGTCGGATTTCGATCCGGCTGTTAAGACGGAGTCGCATTGCCGCAGATCGGATACGGATCGGATTTCAGTACCACGTATAAAACTCTCAAATCGGAAGTGAAGATGTCAGATTCAGTGTGTTTTTTTGCTGTTCACACCGCCACACATCTCTATCACATGAAGAAAAAATTGGGTTTGGGCCGCTTTTACCTGCTGTGTGAACAGAGCCTATTTAGTTAACGTCAATAAGTGGACCAAGACCAGAAGGCCCATTTTCACACCTTCACAGAAGGTGATCTGGAGCTGTTCAGATGCCAGAGCTGCTCTTTTTTCGTTCCCAGTTATATACAGGTTGCTCTTAATGACCTGCTTGTTCTCATTGATGTCCATTGCTAGAACCGCCTGTTGTATCTGTTATTAAGCCTTGAATGCTGTTTTGTGCTGTTTTATGCTTTCCTTCTGTTGTGGCTTTAAACAAATTCAGTCGAAAGTGAAAGTAAGACCGATGAATAAGTGCCGCTGAGATGTGAAGGCATTTGTATTTGTAATTGAATTCTGCCCAGATGCTGTGTCGTTTCACAATACCCACCCGTTTAATTCGGAGGGAGTAAAGGTGTAGTTTTGATCAGTTGTCTGCGATTGTTTCACTTTCTTTTTGACGTGGGGTTTGAAGCCATAAACTTTGGACTAGTTTTTTATTGCCCTACTTCTCCTGGTAGTATGGTTGATGCGGTGGCCTCCTTATCCCATAATGCCATGTTCATCGTTCTTCAGCGTTTAACAGGAGACTGTTATGCACTATTTGGGTGGTGGGTCATTCTCAGCACTGCAGTAACACTGACGTGGTGGTGGTGGTGGTGGTATTAGTGTGTTGTGCCTGAATGAGTGGATCAGACACAGCAGTGCTGCTGGAGTTTTTAAACACTGTGTCCACTCACTGTCCACTCTATTAGACACTCCTACCTTGTCGGTCCACCTTGTAGATGTAAAGTCAGAGACGACAGCTCATCTGCTGCTGCACAGTTTGTGTTGGTCGTCCTCCAGTCCTTCATCAGTGATCATAGGACACTGTTGGCTGGATATTTTTGGTTGGTGGACTGTTTTCAGTCCAGCAGCGACAATGAGGTGTTTAAAAACCCCAGCAGCACTGCTGTGTCTGATCCACTCAAACCAGCACAACACACACTAACACCCCACCACCATGTCAGTGTTACTGCAGTGCTGAGAATGATCCACCACCCAAATAGTACCTGCTCTGTGAGGGTCCATGGGGGTCCTGACCACTGAAGAACAGGGTAACAGAGTATCAGAGAAACAGATGGACTACAGTCTGTAACTGTAGAACTACAGAGTGCAGCTATACAGTAAGTGGAGCTGATAAAGTGGACAATGAGTGTAGAAACAGGGAGGTGGTCATAGAGCTGGGCGAAAATGTTATGACGATAAACAAAATGCATATCGTTTGATTTCGTTACGTATCATGATAAATGTCAAATCATTCATTCTTCCAAGTTTGGAGGCTGATTTTTGCTCCTGGGCGGTTAGTCGTGGGTTTAAACTGTCCTTTATGGTCAGAACACGACGAACACAGATCTGTCATGGGGCAGTGGGAGAAAGTGTCTGATTAGCTGTTTTTACCAGCTGGAAAAGCACAGCCGCAGTTTTTATAATAGTCATAATTTAAGAAAGAAAACAGATGATTTTGGCTGTGTGGTGACGAGCGCTCGGCTGTCTGGTTATAAATGCTAAACTGTAGTTTCTCAACGTCGTCATCTTAATACGAACAGCGAAGGTTATCTGGCTCGGGAGGTCAGTGATGGTTCACACCGCCTTACTGCCACCACTCCTACCACATCCACGTCAGAGCATATCACAGTGTTCAGACAGCAGCCAGCAGACGACTGGGTTTCTCTGTTCTATCGTAGGAGTTTGGGGGGTGAACCGCAGTGTGTCTGACACTCGCTGTGTAAAAGCTTTAGCTGCAGTGGGAATCTTGAACAACATACAGATATGTTTAAACTAATATCGGTGCTTTTGTGTCTTGTTTAATCTGCAGTGTCATCAGTTTGCCGTGTTGTGTGAGTGAGGAGCTGCTTCAAGTTAGCCAGCTGCTAAAAACAGCTATTCTGGGAAGATGGCATTCTCCCGCTCTCTAATGCCTCACAGCTTCCTCAGTTTACGTTTGTTCAAATCAGGGCTGTAACGAACACGAACCGCTTCTTTCTTTAACTTTCGTTGCTCGGTAATTCTAAAATATGCCTGGCGCTGTAACACGGCGTTGGAGTTGAGGGGAGCAGACGTGATCTAACGCTGCTAAAGCTGTTAGGATGTACGGAGAGCGGTGAGTTCACTGCAGGACACTATAGTTACGCCACTGATCTCGTCACTCGCGCTCGGCCACAGGAGAGCAGATCACCGGTCGCTCCACTTAAACAGGGAATGTATATTTTAAAGTACGGTGTGAGTCAAAAGTCACAGGACACCATTTTATTTTATTATCGACTTTTATCTCTGGGGTCATCTTAAACAAATTGTGTATGCTGAGAAAATCCGCAACACCACCTTCAGCACCGCATCGTGGAGGTTTGTGACAGCATAAAAATAGAATAAAACAGTGTCCTGTGACTTTTGACTCAACTTGTGTGTACATATACACACACACACACGCATGTATATAATGTATGTGTGTGTGTGTGTGTGTGTATATATATATATATATATATATATATATATATATATATATATATATATATATATATATATATATATATATATATATGTGTGTAATGTGTTGCATTTGGCTGAAGAACTGACAGCTGTCTTGTGTGTGAAGACTAAAAAAAACAATACATCCGATGACCCATCTAGCCCTAATTCCATATTCATAACCATATTTGAGATAAATCTTATGAACTAAGTCTTAAAAAAGGGGAAAATAGGATTTACCTGTTTACTGGCTCACTTCTCTCCTCTGCCGTCTGTCGTAGCCAAACCCGGGGGCCGAGTGAGGTGTCAGTACTTTCCAGCGGTGGACAAGGTGCTGTTCGTGGATGACTACGCGGTGGGATGCAGGAAAGACCTGAACGGCATCCTCCTTTTGGACACGGCTCTCCAGGCCCCTGTGTCCAAACCGGAGGACATGGTCCAGCTGGAGTTACCAGTCACAGAGGTGGGTGGCCTGTTGACCTTCATTACAGGAGCTGTAACTGCCTCATTGGGTTGTCTTGAACATAAAGACTGCACATTATATCATTTATTAGGCCTATAATTCGGTCTTATTGCTCAGGAAGTGCTGTGAAACCAGTGCAAGCGGTGCAGAGGGATGAGGAATTGCAGTGCGGGCCCCTGTACTGGCCCTTATGGTTTGGTGCTGTTGTTCCTTGATGAGTTTGGGTGTTTTTATTAAACATATGCAGTCCATGTTGCGGATACGTTCGTCCTGATGTGTGTCTGATGTAGTAGCTCAGGTCCAGGAGGTAGTAGTTACGTCCTGAATGTCCGTCGTCATGCGTCGTTGTGTGTTATTGCACCAAAAGGCCAAACTTGGAGGCGTCAAGCACCTAAACAACCCTGTAAAACTCCCAATCACAGAGCTTATCGGCTTCTGATTCAAACATAAGCTGGTCCTTGTTTTTCTTTAGCCTGTAAACGTCTGAGGATTTTCAGTCGTGAGGTCGGTGTGAGGTTTTACCTGTTTAAATGAGGGGAGGGAGTTTTAACGTTATTTAATAAAACCTGCTCGGAAAATACTCAACACAACTGATAAAACCACTCAGCTGAGTTGTCTTCAAAGTTATCCAAGTCCAGTTGGCTTGATTCATTATTCGTAGACGAGTTGTATTTAAATAGGAATTCCACCCGTTTTTAAAAATACCTGCATAATTTAATCAATGAGATTTAAGCACATTCGTTTCGAGTGGTTTTGTGTGAAATGGTTCGCCTTAGATAAAGACAGATGGGGTTAATGGGAACCAGGTTTTGCCGTACCTGCTATGCAAATGTAGACATTTCGCTTGCTGTCCAATGCGACCAGTGAACCTACACGTCTTTTGAGTTTTGCGTGTAATGTTGATGACGGTAAAATAATGGAACTATCTTGCCTTTGAGTGGCTTTCATGTACCTTTCTGCCATAAATAGCTTTAAAAAAATGTCCAAAACCTGATCTCAGTACTGTCATAGATCATCTCAGGCGTTGGTCAATGCATGCGTAATTACCTTACCTGAAAATCAGGGCGGCGTTTAGGTGCTTTAAACGTTCGCTGTCACCACCACTGTGGACCGTTCTGACACTGAAGTGTCTCCAGAATCAGAGCTGAACTACTTCGTCGACATCTTATTGGTTTAATTTTTGCAAAGCTTTTGAGAAAGTTGGTAGAATTTTCCTCACTTCTCGGTTCGGTTATTGATCAGGAGCTGTGTTAGTAGTAGGTCTAATCTAGAACTGCTTCCCAGCGTTTCCCACATGTCGTCGTTTTAACTATAGACCCCCACCAAAGACCCCACCGGGCCTAATCCCATTTCACCCCTCGCCCCTACCACTGAGCCCTTAGCCCTCTGGTTTGGGGGCTAGGGGTAGGTTGTCCCGATTCTTGTTGAGATAGAGGGGTGGGGTGAATTCTTGGGGCTACATGACCCTCCAAACGGAGGTTTTTCAGAGACTCACACTTTGAAGGCGTATGATCCCTAAATGTAACTAAAGCCCAGCAGTGATGAGCTGAACTTTACCCTCCTCTGCTGGCACTGCGGACGGACCGGGCCGCCCACAGCGCAGCGGCAGTAGCTGATAATGAAGCAGTGTTTTTAATTTTTTTTTTATTTGAGGGTTTGTCCCATTTCATAGGGCATCATTTCAACCACTACTATCAGTTCCAAGGGGTTAGGGTGACACTCAAAAACAAGGGGTAGAGGTAAAAAGAAGAAATGGGACTGGGCCTTGGACCCTTATTGTGCCAATACGACACACACACACACATAGATTTGTTTAGTTTATCGCCGTTAAGCCGCTCAGTGCTGTTTTGTGAATGTGGTAGTTACACAGCAGTAAAGCATGATTACGGTCACGCTTCTCTTCAGTGTGTGACTGAAGCTGCCGTCTGGATGAGTGGAATTGGGTTAGGAAGTGTAGATTCAATTTAGTGAAGGCGTAACACTTGAACAACGGCATTGCTGTGTGATGTTGACAAACTGGTCGGGTGTGACTTAGTACATGTATTCAGTGGATATACCAGTGTTGGGCACCACTCCCTGTCTACACAGGCCAGGCTTAGTGTTCACCAGCCGTCTCAAGTAGACGCACTGACCCGACACCAGGTTTTGTGACGAACGTCTCTGCAGACGGACAAGGAATCTGCTGCTAGAGATACTCAATGAATCCCACCCCAGAAGTGTGCAGCTATCTAAAGAACAGCTCTACAATGGTTGAAACGTGGTAAAATGAGAGGGGTGGTATGATCGAGCTCTAATCAGACACACTGGATAGTAAGTGCCACTGCCCTCACCACAGCCTTCCTCCATGTGCTGGTTGACTCATATTTAGGCCCAGTCCCATTTCTCCCCTCACCCCTACCACTTAGCTCTACCCCTCTGTTTTAAGCGTTCACCTCTAGGGGTGGGTGTCCCGATTCTTATTGAGATAGAGGGGTGGGGGTGAAGTGCTGGGGCTACATGACCCTCCAAATGGAGAGATATGAGGAAAGAAGAAAAAGCGGCGAGACGGAGAAAAAGAGACCAAAGAAACCCACAAATGTGAGAATTTTCTCTGCTAAAAAATCACGATCACCACCGTTTTATCTTAGTTTAATGTGGTTTCAGTGGAGTTTGGTCGTTTTTCTTCACAACAACCATAAAAAATCACTAATAGCAGGCTAACGTCTCATAGCTATCTAGCTAACTTTCCCATTCCACCTTAAACAGTCCAGCAGTTCTGACGCCTGAAGCGCCAGAATGTAACTGCTGCTCTATTTAAGGTGGAACGGGAAATTTCCAACAAGAACCTGGAGAATCTCTGACTTCAGCTTCACATCACTGAAGAATTAGGGGGGGTGATAATAAATAACTGCCCCCCTCTTTGAAGGCGTATGATCCCTAAATGTAACTAAAGCCCAGCAGTGAGGAGCTGAACTTTCCCCTCCTCTGCTGTCCCTGCAGACGGGCAGGGTCGCCTACAGAGCGGCGCTGGTAGCTGATAATGAAGTGATGCTCTTTATATTTGAGGTTTGTCCCATTTTGTAGGTCAAGATTTCAACCACTGCCCTGTAACTCGGTTCTGAGGGGTTAGAGTGACACTGGAAAACAAGGGGTAAAAAGAAGAAATGGGCCTTGGACGTCTGTATTTGTTTAACTCTGGTTAAATTCAAACTGACGCAATCAGATTGCTGCTGTCTGGCCCAACAAAATAAATAAATAAGTAAATGAATAAAACTGCATGACAAATTAAAACCATCACTATTGCTCATCTGCCATTATAAGCAGCAGCTCGTGCTGCAGGAGCAAGGCGAGCGTCTGTAAAGAGTCAAATATTTAAACAGGCAGATGATGCTGACAGTCCTGGGCTAACGTGCACTCAGGGAAGCTCGCTCTGATGTTAATCTCCCTTGTTTTGGTACGGACCATGGCGAAAATCCGTTCCCGCTGATAGGAAACTGGACCTGGGCTATGTTCTCTGAACAACCTCCATTTGGAGGGCCACATAACCCTAACACTTCACCCTACCTCTCCATGGCAACAAAAACTGGGACACCCTGTGCCTAGACGTGAACGTGCAATACAGAGGGATAAGGGCTCAGTGGAAGGGGCGAGGGGTGAAATGGGACTGGGCTGTATGGTATAGTTTATTTTTCATTACTCAGGTAGTGATGCATCTATTTTCGTGCAGTGAGTAATATTCTTGATCAAACATATAATATGTAAGAGAGTATAATGTTGTGTCTTAGGCCCAGTCCCATTTCTTCTTTTTACCCCTACCCCTTGTTTTCCAGGGTCACTCTAACCCCTCAGAACCGAGTTACAGGGCAGTGGTTGAAATCTTGCCCTACGAAACGGAACAAACCTCAAATATAAAGAGCATCACTTCATTATCAGCTACCAGCGCCGCTCTGTAGGCGACCCTGCCCGTCTGCAGGGACAGCAGAGGAGGGGAAAGTTCAGCTCCTCACTGCTGGGCTTTAGTTACATTTAGGGATCAGACGCCTTCAAAGAGGGGGGCAGTTATTTATTATCACCCCCCCTAATTCTTCAGTGATGTGAAGCTGAAGTCAGAGATTCTCCAGATTCTTGTTAGAATTTACCCGTTCCACCTTAAATGGAGCAGCAGTTACATTCTGGAGCTTCAGGCGTCAGAACTGCTGGACTATTTAAGGTGGAACGGGAAAGTTAGCTAGATAGCTATGAGACGTTAGCCTGCTATTAGTGATTTTTTTTGTTATGAAGAAAAACGACCAAAATCCACTTTAAACTAAGATAAAACGGTGGTTATCGTGATTTTTTTTTAACAGAGAAAATTCTCACGTTTGTGGGTTTCTTTGGTCTCTCGTTCTCCGTCTCGCCGCTTTTTCTTCTTTCCTCATATCTCGACGTTTGGAGGGTCATGTAGCCCCAACACTTCACCCCACCCCTCTATCTCAACAAGAATCGGGACACCCACCCCTAGACCTGAACAAAAGGGCTGAGGGCTCAGTGCTCGTTTTGATTCACTTTAAAGTTCTGCTTTTCTACTTTTTTCGTTTTGTTTGTCCACCTTTTAATGGAGATCACAGCCTCTGCCCATGAAGGAAGCCCACAGTCGTCTGCAGCAGCTTCAAGAACCTTCATCAAACTGTGTACCAAAGGAATCGCTGCACTCCCGTGACCACTGTGTGTACACAGAGAGGTTAGGTGGTATTATTTGGACTCAACTGTGTTGACTTTGTGCTTACGCTCCTCTAAAGATAGATAGCCAGTCCAACAGGACATAACCAGAGCTGTCATACTGTTTTGACGAGACGTCAGATGTATGTAGTTGCTTGTGGTCCTGTGAGGAGCCTTTGTGGTGAACCCATCGCATCTCACCTGTATGTTTGTGCTTTCTTGTTGGCAAACAGCCTCAATCAATTTGGGGGAAATGCCGTCTGAAACGGCTGAACTTTGGACGTGGATGTAGTGAGAATGAATTGTCTTTGCAGCCTCTTCTCAGTTGCCTGGTGACCAGGTACTTATGGTAAACATGCTCAGCCGACTGCGGTTCGCATGTCATTACGTCAGTCCAGCTGTTTTATGTCCTGGCGGTTTAAGTTGTATTATGTGTGAGTATTTATCATTTTATTGATAAATTACGGAACATTATACAGCAGTTTGTTCCGGCTGTTATTTCGCCAGAACATCACGGTTAGAACGCTTCTCAGCCAATCATCTCCCCAAGGGTATTATAGTGATGACCTAGTTCAGGCATATTGAGTAAAAAATAATAATAATAATGATTTTTAATGTGTTTTTAATGTGTCTGCTGGTAACTGAACAGAACTGAACGTCGTCTTTCAGAACTGAATCTTTTAATTCTTTTAAGTGTTGGTTTACATTTCTTTTTACTCTGTAATGGTTTTTATACAGCAGTTAGCTCCGGCCAGGCAAGCTGGTTGGTTAAGAAGCCGATATTTCACCATAACATTAAGTTTTTTTCACAAACACCGTCACTCTGCTGAGACGCTGTTGCTAAGCAACGGCTTTGACAGCTGTATCTCAAGCCATCTGAACGTTTTTACTTCTTACTTTGCCACAAACAGAAAACGGACACTGCTAAGATCAGATTTGACCGACAGCCGATTTGGTCCGAGTCTGAAGACGAGACGACAGTAAATTCCCAAACTGTCGTCGCCACTGAGCAGCTTTTCAGTCGGCAGCTGTGACAGAAGAACAGCTGAACAACCTGGAATCCGCCAGAAATGAACCCAACACCATTCGCCAAACTAAACGGGCTGTAAGAAGCTTTACAGACCGGCTGGAACAGAACAACATTAATACTGATCTGGAGGAACTGACCAAACTGAGCTGAACCTGATATTGGGTCAGTTTTATGGCTTAGTCTGATTTGGTCCGACTCTGAAGATCAGACACGTCTGGCGAATGGTGTTGGGTTCATTTCTGGCTGATTCCAGGTTGTTCAGCTGTTCTTCTGTCACAGCTGCCGACTGAAAAGCTGCTCAGTGGAGACGACAGTTTGGGAATTTAGTGTAAGGAGCTGGAGAACGAACTGCCAGCTGAGCGGCGAGTGGGCGGAGCTCGTTACTCTGATGTAGCACCAAGCTGCTCGTTAAGGAGCTCTAATTAGGAGGAAGGAACTGAACATTAAAACATATTAAAGCCGCGTTCACGGCCAGTTTATTCATTTCTTACTGTATTTATTTAACTGCTGTATTAAAGCAGTAGAGACACTCGAGGAGGGAGTTATCACCAATAACATCACGGCTGTGATGATCTACGGCGACCAAATGACAGTCGGGATGTTATTTCACAATGATCCCTCTCCTGTTCCACTGCAATTTTAATGAAAAACCGCTTTATATTAATATGGAGAGGGACGGATGCGACTTTGCATTGCGCTTGGTGATGTAAGGCTTGGATGCAGCTGCTCAGCCATGGAAACCCATTCCATGAAGCTCTCTACGCTGTTCTTGAGCTGATCTGAAGGCCACATGAAGTTTGGAGGTCTGCAGTGATTGACTCTACAGAAAGTTGGTGACCTCTGCGCACTATGCCCCTCAGCATCCGCTGACCGCTCTGTCATTTTACGTGGCCGACCACTTCGTGGCTGAGCTGCTGTCGTTCCCAATCGCTTCAACTTTGTTATAATCCCACTGACAGTGGACTGTGGAATATTTAGTAGTGAGGAAATTTCACGACTGGACTTGTTGCACAGGTGGTGTCCGATCACGGCACCACGCTGGAATTCTCTGAGCTCCTGAGAGCGACCCATTCTTTCACTAATGTCTGTAGAAGCAGTCTGCAGGCCTAGGGGCTCGGCTTTATACACCTGTGGCCATGGAAGTGACTGGAACACCTGAATTCAATGATTTGGATGGGGGAGTGAAAACTTTTGGAAATACGGTGTATGATTAATGTGAGAAGGTGACCAGAAGATTCTGTTTTAATCAAATTTGGGTTGGAACTTTATTGAACATGTTTTTGGCACTTTTTAAAGCACCTTTTAATCCATTCACTGTCACTGGGGTGGGACCCTCAAGGTAACGTCTCGGTACCTTTTAGTCAGGGAACATAACTGGACCATAATCCACTGAATTGATGTTTTCTAAGCTGTACTGTGTCCACACACCCTGTCTCGCCTCCAGGCTTTTATTTCATTGTTGTTTTTTTTTTTTAAAACATTGTCATGAAAAGGTACAAATCACCTGGAAAAACATATTTAATATTCAGGCGGCCCATAAAACCACTCCTATACCTTTTTAAGGATGTATTTACATTGTTTGAACCTGCACCTGCACAGAATCTGTATTTCTATCAGTATAATTGCCCATATTTGTACATAAATGTGGGAAGTTGTGTTTATTTTGCTCATCACGTCTTTTAGTTTCTCTGAATTTAACCGTAGCATGAATGTTTAATCCCATGGACCTTAGTTCTGATCCTTAAGTAGTTGAGACATGACGGCCCTGGAGGAGAAAGTGCATGCATGCAGAGGCTCATCGCTCCGAGAGCAGTGATGCTGAGATCAAACGAGCAGTGTTTAGTGCATTTTTACCATCATACAGCGACTGATAGAGGTACTGTTCACTGTACCCATGAGCCTAAAGCTTATCTTGGCCTTTTAGTTTAGAGGCTCATATGGGCTTTATCTGCTTTTCAGTGCTGTAGGCGTATTTAGAACATTTAACCTCTTATTCTTCAGGGCATGTTTTGGTTTGTTTGTCTGAATTTACACAAATCATAGGGCCAATTATTCAATAAATGCATGAAATAAATGTAAATATTTATTTTATTTTTTATCATTTCTTTTGTAAAAGCTCCCCTTAAATGAACAGAGAGCCAAAAATTTTAGATGCTCTTTGTATTATTTTATAAAAATAATTTTTAGAGTAAATAGCTTCCGTATTTCATAAGCTCCAGTCAGAAGCTGGGTGTCGTGTGAGGCTGTAGCTCTTCTCTCCAGTCTAATAGACGGTGATGTCATTTTAAACCCTTATAATAAAAGAAGCTGAACTTTGTTTTTCTACTGAAAGTCCCGTTTTTCCCCAAATCTGGGCTCTAAACTATAAACAGACGGCGTCTCTTCAGTGATCTGCTCTGGAAACATCACTTTTAGAAAATAACACAAAGAGCATCGGAGATTTTTGGCTTTCAGCAGTGAATCGTAAGCGTGTAGTGATGTGTGGAGATCATAGAACACACATTCTGTTCATATAAAAAAATAAAATTACATTTTATTTCAGTTATTTCGTGCAGTTACTGAATAATCTGCCTTATGATTTGGTCGTGTAAATTCAGATGGAAAAACCAAAATATACCTCGGAGAATAAGAGGTTAAAGGGACTTTACCCTGTTTCTGATGGTGTTCCCCGTCTCTGCTTGCTTCAGCTAATGCTGGTGCACTTGTGTGGTTTTATTTTCGATGTGCTGGTAGAGCTGGGTATCGAAATTCAATACTTGTGTGGATCTACCGAGTTACTTTAACACTGTTTTCTCATTCAGTACTGGATTAAATAGTAAGTCTTCCAGAATCTGAACTGCCGATTAGCTCTGGTCTAAATTGTGTTCTGTAAGCATGTTATTAGGCTGATTCCATGATTATGGCTCCATTAGTGTTTAACCGACCATTATGTCTTAGTTTTGTGTTTATGTGCGATTCCATTTAACACCTCATGCTTGAATCATTATTTTCCATGGGGAATCATTTTCGGGCTAAGGAAATATTTTAGTCATGTCCCACAGCATTTATTCAGTGAACATCCACAATGAAGTAACTGTAATTTTCCATTTTTTTTATATATATATATATATATATATATATATATATAATATATATGCGTGTGTGTGTGTGTGTGTGTGTGTGTTTTTGGTGATATCACACTTTGAAAGTTGGTTGGTGGTGTGTGTAACACCTCTGCCTTCTACGCTGGAGGCTGGGGTTCAATCCCCCACCAGGGCAGCTCTCTACACTATAACAATAAGAGTCCTTGGGCAAGACTCCCAACACCACCTTCGCCTCCCTGTGTAAAATGATCGAACTGTGAGTCGCTCTGGATAAGAGCGTCAGACAAATACCGTAAATGTAACATAAATGAAAGTTCAGCCTTTTTGCCCAATGATCTGGCCCATGTAGACGCGAAGTTTTATTGACGTGGTGAAAAAGAAAAAAAAGTGTTTTAAGTGTTACGAGGACTAAATGGCATCCCAGTCATGAAATCCTCCAGTAACACCAGTGTTTCTTGATCCATTACAGTCAAAAACGTACCCAATTCCAGTCCATGCTTCTGGTTTGAGCTACATAGGTCCAGCAGTGCTGCTGTGACCTCACGACTGGACGTCTGCAGTGTTCTCTTTTCTGGCCTCCCTGTCAAAACACTCACTAAGTTACAGTGTGGTCAAAATGCTGCTGCTGGGATCGTCACCTTTTCAAGAAAGACTGACCACATCACCCCTGTCCTTCAGAGTCTTCACTGGTTTCCCACTGCGTTCTGTGTCCAGTACAAAGTTCTCCTTATAATATATAAAGCGCTGCACAGCCTGGCTCCTCAATGCTTGACAGAGCTTCTTCATCTAGATGTCCCATCCCGTACTTTGAGATCGCAAAATCTAGGCCTCCTTCATGTTCCTAGATTTAAATAGACTTCTATGGGTGGTCGATCATTTAATGTAGTAGCTCCCAAGTTATGGAATACGCTCCCACAGTCTCACCTCTCAACAATCTCTGTTAAAGACTTTTCACTGTGTTTTCGTCGTTCCATTTATACTTGGAACGTTTACCTGAATTGCCTTTTGTTTAATCTGTACATGTTCTTTGATTGTAAAGCGTGCTTGAGCATGGGAAAGGCGCTATATAAATAAAAGTGGTGATGATGATGCTGGAGTTTTTAAACACTGTGTCCACTCACTGTCCACTCTATTAGACACTCCTGCCTTGTCGGTCCACCTTGTAGATGTAAAGTCAGAGACGACAGCTCATCTGCTGCTGCACGGTTTGTGCTGGTCATCCTCTAGTCCTTCATCAGTGGTCACAGGACGCTGTCAGCTGGATATTTTTGGTTGGTGGACTGTTCTCAGTCCAGCAGCGACACTGAGGTGTTTAAAATCTCCAGCAGCCCTGCTGTGGAGCGTAGCCCTATAGTTACTTATCAGCAAAAAATCAGCAGAGCTCATCTGCGCCTGCAGTCTGAAACGGTAGCAGAATCAGATTGAAACTGGGGAGAGGAACAAAGAGACAGGCTGCGGTTCTGTGTGTTTCTTTTCTTTTTGGGTCGAGTTCTGCTTGGAATGTGGATCACCGCATCTCCGAACGTCTCCGCGTGATGAGAGACGGTATGAAGTGACACAGAGAATCTGTAGCTGTCTGGCCTCACAGGGGCAGCGCAGACGAGCAGTATCGATTTAGCCTGCCGTTCCTGTCCTGCAGCAGAGACCAGAAGCAGCTCCTCCTCTATCTGGGCAGAGATGGGCTCTCGGGGAGGGTTCTGATGAACGGAGTTGTCGGACTTCCAGCAGCTCACAGCTGCTTGATGAGGTCTAATGAAATGAGGATATGCAATCATAACATACAATTTGATCAGGCTTGGAGCGATCCGAGGAACCGAGAGAACCGCGTAAAACGCCGTTTAGGCTTCTGTGTTTGTCGGGTTGTTTGTTGTCAATCACTGAATTGCGTCGAGCCCCTGCCGTGTGGAGTCGATGAGAGTAGATTTGAAAAGTAACCCCGTTTGTGTCTGTGTAATGTCCCTGCAGGCCCAGCAGATGCTGTACGCATGCCTGGAGAAGGTGGACATTTCCAACACGGAGGGCTACGACCTGTTCCTCACCCAGCTCAAAGAAGGCCTGAAAAATACCTCACACGAGACGGCAGCCAATCACAAAGTGGCCAAGGTGAGTAACACCCAACATATTGTAGATGTCTGATGCCTGATGTTTACAAGTTTGTGGTTGTAATAGATCTTTAAGACATGTGCAGTATATCGCTGCTGTTTTGAAGAAAACCTTGTATCTCCATTTTTGTTGTGTTTTCATAATTTAGGCTGTTTGCCCTTTACATTGTGTGTAAATTTCACTTGGAAGTGACTTTGAGTTCACAGAAAGCTGTTGGCATCTGTCATTGATGGGGCAGTCGTGGGCTGGAGGCTAGGGAACCAGCCCTGTGACCGGACGGTCGCTGGTTTGATCCCCTTGGCTGACAGTCCATGACTGAAGTGCCCTTGAGCAAGGCACCTGACCCCCAATTGCTCCCCGGGCGCCGTGGATAGGGCTGCCCACCGCTCCGGGCAAGTGTGCCCACTGCCTCCTAGTGTGTGTGTTCACTAGTGTGCATGTAGGTGGGTGTTTCACTGCACGGATGAGTTAAATGCAGAGGTCTAATTTCACAGTGTGCCAACACAGTGACAAATGGCTGTAAATTATATTCTATGACCGAGTGATCAGGGCCCAAGATGTCTTACACACAAGCTTCCTTACAGCAATGCTGGATCTGGAACAAATCCGGCTGTTGGAAGAAAACCTCATATCTCCATATTTGGCGTTTTTCAGTTTTTGACATGAAAATGTTTGTTGTCCTTTACATTGTGTGTAAATTTCTAAACGTACGAACCAAAAGAACCAGCCCAAAATGACTAGGAAAGACGTCTGGTTCCATTGACTTCCATTCAAAGTGAAGTAGGTTAAGTTACCATTTTGGAGATACCAGGTTTTCTTCCGACAACAGCGATATGGAGGTACATGTTAACAGGTTCAGCTTAATGCAAGACTTCAGTGAAAAATCAAAAGTGCACACTTTTCTCCTCCCTTCAAACGTCGGCAGTCAACCAAGGCATGTTTGTTATCAGGAGTTTGCGTCTTTAGTCTTGCGTTGGAGCTGATTTAACGGCTGATTTAACCAAGAAGAAGTGGAAACCCTCAGCCAGCATTGAGCATTAAAATGGCAGATCGCCTGAATGCCTGGGGGCGAGTAAAACCCGATGTCGGGACAGCAGCACGAAAAAATCGCTTCCCAGATTGGGCATGTTCATGTTGGGGTGGGGGCTGCAGTGTGTAACTGAGGCCAAACTCAATTCACTCTGATATTTAACCCCTCGCCGCACAGTAATGGTCTTTACTCATTGCTGCATCCAGTTAAAACAAATCAAATGGTTTTATTTGTTGACGAATGCCGTCAGAGCGAGGCAGGATAAAGTCGGCGAAGCAAAGCGAGTCCACGGCGTCATTCCCTCGTGGAAAGCTCAGTTCTCGTGGGTCGATTCTGACCCCTCTGTACCCGAGATGTTCTGTAAAGTTTGTAGGGAAAATCCTAACCAGGTAGATAAAAAAAGGGGTTCATTGTTTGACGGAACTAAAACTTTTAGAAAACAGTGGTTTGAGTTTTACGGCAAGTCTTCGTCATGTTACGTGTGTAGCAGCGAAAAGGTGGGTGGTGATGGATCTTTGAGTGATGATGAATTCTTTGGTGATATAAACCTGAAGTAATTTCTTTTTTGCCAGCTTCTCTTTCGAATTTTCCCGTTCCTCCTTAAATGGAGCAGCAGTTACATTTTTAAGCTTCAGGTGTCAGAACTGCTGGACTATTTTAAGGTGGGACTGGAAATTCAACTGGCTAGCTACCAAGACGTGGACATAGCACTAGCAGTTTTTCATGCTTGTTATGAAGAAAATGACCGTAATACATTGAAACGACATTAAGATAAAACAATAGTCATCGTAATTTCTCACATATGTGGGTTTCATTGGTCTCTTGTTCTCCAGCTTGCTCTCCAGCTTGCTCTCTGTTTGGAGTCTCTGAAAAACCTCCGTTTGCAGGGTCATGTAGTCCTAGCACTTCGCCCTCCCCCTCGGGACACCCTACTCCTAGACGTGAACCTGCAAAACGGAGGGGTAAGGGCCGAGTGTTAGGGGCGTTGATGTGACCTGGGCCAGTTGTTTTCTCTTTCGCAAAACCCTCCAGTTCTATTGATACGGCTGACCTGTAGTGTTGCCACAATACTCCACTTCTGGTTATGTTATGTAGGTCAGGACCATTAGCTATCTGCTATCGGAGTGTCCGCTTTCCAAGACACGTGCTTGGCCTATGGAATGTGTTGTGTGTTCTACAGATAAGAAGTAAGAAAACAAGCCTGAATATGTGTATTTTTAGCAGTTTATAGAGTCGCTTAAGTGGCCATGTCAATGTTGAAATACAGTGACTATGGCTCTTTGAAGGAGTTCACCAGGAGCTGCCTCTGCCTTCATGCAGATACTCAGAGTAAGTCAGGCTCTGGTGCTGCTGCCGTATTAATTATTGATGCGCAATGCTGGGATTTCACTCTGAGCTTTCAGGCCGGTAGCGATCCTCCTTTACAGCTTTGTCTTTGATTTTGGGTCGAAGTCGAAATTGCAGAGCAGCGTTTCTCGTCTCCCTCTGAAAGCCCCCCGTATCACTGACTGTTCACGAGGGTGCGTCAGCATGTTTACAGAGGCAGCGCACGTCGTCGCACATAGTTTCGGGTATGTTTTTTAACGCTCGTGTCATCTGGTGTTAGTTTTTCTTAGATTGCGTGTACAGGTGCTCCCTCCTTCTGCTCATGATGTGTTCGAACCTGACTGCAGTACACACACACACACGCGCACACACACACACGAAACCGAAGCAGCTGCTGCAGTGCTCATTGGCATATCGGTAGGCACGAACAGTGACTGTGCAGGCACAGAGGTGCGCTCCTGTTCCCACAGCAGGCCCAGAGTGACTTCACAGCAGAATGTATTGGGAGGCAGTCTAATGCATTCCCATGGCAGCCTGCCTTAATCACGGTCCTCTGAAAAACAGATGTATTTCACGCTTGGAAGTGACTTTCAGTTCACAGAAAGCTGTTGGCATCTGTCATGACCAGTGATCAGGGCCCAAAGATGTCTTACACACAAGCCTCCTTACAGCAATGCTGTCTCTGCAGGAACTGGAGCGCAGAAAATGCGCTGTGGGAAAAAAACTTCGTATGTCCATGTTTGTTGTTTTTCAGTTTTTGACAGTTTGAAAAGGCTTGTCCTTTACATTGTGTGTAAATTTCTTGATGAATGGACCAAAAGAAATGACTTGGTGGGGGGGGGGGGGGGGTGGGGGGGGGGGGGTGGAGCGCTGTTTGCTCTCTGGTGTCAACCGGAGGAGGATGGGTTTCCCTTTTGAGTCTTGGTTCCTCTCAGGGTTTCTTCCTCCTGCTTTTAGTGAGTTTTTCCTTGCCGCTGTCGCCATTGGCGACGCTAATGGGGGCTCAAGCCTGGATCTTTCTGTAAAGCTGCTTTGTGACAACACCTGTTGTAAAAAGCTCTGCGTACATAAACTTTGACTTGACTTCTTTTACTAAGTACGTCTTGTAACAAGAATGTTAGGCGACGGCCATGAGAAACTTTGGGCTAAATGTGTGTGGGAACATGGGCTCATTAGGGTGTGAAAAATCAACCTTCTAAACCAGTCCATGCTGCTTGAGGGTGGCAGGCCTATAGACCGATACACCAGCACTACTAGCCGTTCAGCAGCCTGATGGCCCGGGGGAAGAAACTGGTTCTGGACAATCCGGCTGGTTCTGGACAATCATGTGCTTGTCAACATTGTCCGAATTAACAACAAGCCTGTTTTGGGTCCATGTGTAGTAATAATAATAATCATTTTAAGCAAATCTCAGTGCTATGCAGTAGAGGCATTTCTGTGAAATCAAAGAACTACTATAAAACCTCTTTACGCTCCATAGGATGATCATGGGTTTTTAGAACCCTCACTCGACTGTGGTGCCCTCAGATGGTCAGGGAGACCGTTCCATAAGCAAGGAGCAGCAGAATCCTGCAAAATCACCCCCAAGACCTCCAATTAAGCGTGACGATGTTTATGGAGAACGCGTTACATGCTGTAAAAAGAAGCATTAAGGAAAAAAACTCTTAGCCAACGTTAGTATTTTGCCAGCTAGCCTGTGTTGCTTGTGTTATCAGTCGTTCTCCGGTTGTTGAACGTGGGGCGTGGGTTTTAAAGTGGGCGTACTCTTCGCTGTGAAAGTTTGTGGTCCAGCACCAAGGGCTTAACAAGTTGTCTCCAAGTGTGTATTCTTGTTACAAGTCCGCGTCTGAACCCGCAAAACTACAAACTGTGAAATGCATAGAAATGACCGTCTACAGCCCAAGGCTTCGTTCACATTACCAGGATGAAGTGGCACAAATCCAATCTTTTGCTGTAATGTGACTCAGATCTGATGTTTTCAGGGCCGTGTGGACGCAGATCTGATATTTCACTTTCATGTGTGGTCCTAGATCGGATACGTATCCGATTCGTGGCCATGTGACCTTAATGCGCGTGACCATCATTCAGCGTTACTCTGGCAGCAGCGCCGAACAGACGTTAAAGCCTGTAAACGGTGGAAAAACAGCTCATCCCACCCTTTTCTCCTCCGTCTGGCTCTAATAATGAAGCTGAGAGCTGATCAGAGTTAATGATCTTCTCAGCGAAGCTCGTGCTGCTCGTTAGTTTGTGCTGATGATGCAGTGATTCAGTCACGTGACGTTACTGAGGAGGAGGAGCTCATGAGGGTCATTTCAGGCCGGTTCATCACATTAATGACAGATTTGAGTCTCTGACCTACACAAGTGTGAAGCATCATGTGAGAGAGATCGGATCTGAGCAACAAGGCTTGTAATGCGAGCGTAGCTGAACACAGTCCCATCCGGCCTGCACAAGTACTTCAGATTTCTGTTAATATAAGCCTGTTGCAGTGCGCTGCACCACAGTATCCAGCATGCACTGCAGCGCAATGTGCACTCTGACTCTCCTACACCAACAGCTGTCTAAGGGACAGCAGTTACACCTCAGTTCTACACCAGGTCACATCACCAGTCAGTGCACTGGCTTCACTTAGACCTTCAGCGCAAGTCTTAACGAACATGCAGCAAGGAAGTCAGGCGAATGGGTAGGTTTAAAAGACCGAGCTCCTGGGTACATTTACATGTGGTTGGTTAGTGTAGTGGGTAACACCTCTGCCTTCTATGCCGTAGACTGGGGTTCAATCCCCACCTGGGTAACCACCCTACACTATACCAATAAGAGTCCTTGGGCAAGACTCCTAACACCACCTTGGTCCTCCCTGTGTAAAATGATCAAACTGTAAGTCGCTCTGGATAAGAGCGTCCGCCAAATGCCGTAAATGTAAATTTAGAATATTTATTTTCATATTCATATAATATTTCAAGGTCTACTACAAGTGTCTGCATTTTACTGTTGACGTTTTTGTGTGTTTTGAATAGACGGTGGCCAGTTCTGGTTACAGCACAATATTTTATTAAAAAAAAAAAAAAAAAAAAAACCATTTGCTGGTTGAGCTCGACACCCCTGGTCTACAGTAAACGTGAAAGTGTTTGCATTAATGAATTCTTTTGTTACTGTACCTATAATCCACTCTGCTACTGCTGGCTCATGAACCCGTTGACCCCCTTTCGCTGCTGCTGTTCAGTGGGTCGCTCAGCCTATTTTTATCTTCCTCTCTCTCTTGTGCTCTTCCTCTCTTTGTGTCTTGCGCTGTCCCCCGCAACCGAGACTGGTCCAGAAGTCTTGTGTCTCTCCGCTGTAGTCCCAGGCTCTGATGAATAAGGCTATTCTGCATTAAAACAGCAGGAGGGGGTGCTCAGCACTAGGGCGGGTGAAATAATTCGACACCCTTTAGTGACGACAGGAGTGTTTTCTTTCTTCCCCGTCATTCAAGCCACTGAGAACAGGTTCTCAGCCTTGGTGGCAAGGGCTTTCAGTGGAATTAGTGTGTCCTTTGATTACCTATAGAGCATCAGAAGCGCCATAGTGCTATTAGTCCAGATCAGGGGTGTCGGGCTCGGCTGCTAGGGTTGTATCACAATACCTCAGTCTGTGGGCCAGCTGTGTTTTTATTTTAGTTTTACTCAACAAAAAATAGACACTGAATCCTTAAATGAACAGAGAATAATTAAAAATAAACATTTTCTATTAAAACTCCTTAAATGTCCCGCAAAAATACTTTTCTTGAACTAGAAACCTGACATGGGCTTTGTGGTTGGTTTATTTATTTTTTTTTTTAAATTTATTTATGTATTTATGTAAGTGGGTTAATTTCTGGCTGATTCCTGGTTGTTCAGCTGTTCTTCTGTCACAGCTGCCGACTGAGAAGCTGCTCAGTGGTGACGAATTTAGTGTCGTCTCGACTTCAGAGTCGGACCAAATCAGCTGTCGGACAAATGTGATCTTAAGTGTCCAGGTGGCAGAGTAAGAAGTAAAAACGATCAAATGGCTTGATTGCCTTCTACAGCTGTCAAAGCCGTTGCCTAGCAACGGCATTTCTGCGGAGTGATGGTGTTTGTGGGAAAAGAAATGTGATGTTATGGTGAAATAACAACCAGCTTGCCTGGCCGGAGCTAACTGCTGTATAAAAACAGCTGGAGAAGAGATGCGACGTCACAGAATGAGTTCAGAAGTTTGAATGTACACTGTTGTATCACTGAAACTCTCTCTCTTTCTCTCTCCCTCTCTCCTCTTCCTCTCCTCCCTGTAGTGGGCGACGGTAACCTTCCATCTCCCGCACCACGTGCTGAAGCTGGTTGCGAGTGCCATAGTGAACGAGCTGAAGAAGCTGAACCAGAACGTCGCTGCCTTGTCCGTCGCCTCCTCCGTCATGGACAGGCTCTCCTACCTCTTACCCAGCGCCAGGCCAGAGCTGGGGGTCGGTCCCGGACGCTCCGTAGACAGGTGATTCCCACCACAAGCAATACCTGTTAGAAACTGCGCATGTGGCTGACGTTGCGTCTGTGTTGTTTACATCAGTAAGGACAGTGTAGCAGTGATTAATGTTGTGCTTCTGTAGCACAAGTCCATGAAGCCTCCCAGGCATTCTAGAGTTATGTTCCTGCTCTAGACACACCAAAGTGAGGCAACCAAGAGCTGCCATAGACTAATGCTGAACAAATTATTTGGAGGCGCGACAGATTGTTAAGGTTCACCTTGAGAACACTGGTGGTTCCAAAATGCACTTCATGTTCTTCATAACGTTCATACTCCATAAGCTCCGTTCAGAAGCTGGGCGTCGTGTGAGGCTGTAGCTCTTCTCTCCAGTCTAATAGACGGTGATGTCATTTTAAACCCTTATAATAAAAGAAGCTGAACTTTGTTTTTCTACTGAAAGTCCCGTTTTCCCCCAAATCTGGGCTCTAAACTAATAAACAGACGGCGTCTCTTCAGTGATCTGCTCTGGAAACATCACTTTTAGAGAACAACACAAAGAGCGTCAGAGATTTTTGGCTTTCAGCAGTAAAATCTAAGCATGTAGTGATATGTGGAGATCATAAAACACATGTTCTGTTCATTTGAGGCGAGTTTTTTTATTTTTTATTTAAATAAATGAATAAAATTTAAAATTTACATTTATTTCATGTAGTTACTGAATAATTTGCTTTAAAGTTTGGTCACATAAATTCAGATGGAATAAGCTAAATATACCATACTCTGATCTAGAAATCCGATTAAGAAATCTGATAAAGAGGCTGGAGTTTAGCCTTTTCTCAGTCTGCACATGCGCGAGATCAGACGATGGATGTCGCAGGACGCAGCAAAACACTGTTGGGGCGACACTGAAACCAAACGCGAAATAAGGGATTTAAATATTCTTCACCTTCTAGATGATTTGTTTATATTTTGAGCTAAAGTGGCGCAGTGTTTTAAAAAATCGCGGCGTGAAGTTTGAGCTTTGCTTCATGTTTTCGTCTCGTCGTCTTCTGTGAGTTTATCGGCTGGTTGCAAAGCAGAAATCTGATTACTGTCTGACTCTTGTAGACCTGGAGTTTTCATGTTATTTCTCAGGAGCATGTAAACGTGCTGATCAGATTACTAAGAAAATCTGATTTTCTGCAGTTATCGGATTATTAAGTACATGTAAACACACTCAGACAGTTTTGATGGTCTACCAGGTCTTTCGTGATCGTTAGGAGTGAATAACTTGCGCTTAATGACCATTTTGACTGGGAATTAATTACATGAAGGGTGATCTCTGACGTGTGCACAGTATTGTGGATTCACTGTTGAGCTGGACTTTTTACTCATTACTCATGAAATTGGGTACAGATGACTACAGATGGCTGTGTGACTTGCCTCACAGGTTATTCCCATTGCGGTATCTGGTGAGCATGTTGTGGTGGGTAGAGCCAGGCTTTGGCCTAACCACCACAAAGTCTGAAGGCTTGGAGTTACTGCTGTGAGATGGCCACAGATCTAGAGCAGTTTTATCCCTCCAGAGGGAGATGTTGGTTGAGAAAAGTGAAAAAATTTGAATTTTTTAAGGTTGCAACAGGCAACTTTAGCAAAGACCATGGAAGTGCATGATATATGATGTGAGCATATTGCTTAGGCTTGTGTTTTGAACCTTTTGCAGGTCTTTGATGTACAGTGAAGCAAATAGGAGGGAGACCTTTACATCCTGGCCTCATGCTGGCTACAGGTGGGCTCAGCCAGACCCCATGGCCCAGGCAGGCTTCTACCATCAGGTATGTTATACAGCTGACGTCTTTTTGTTGGCTTTTGAATGGGCTTGTCTAGGGGCCGACTAATTAGAGCTGGTATTCAGCATTTTTTTACCGAAATCGGCGTATGAACTCGCTTCCTTGCTGATGAACCTGCCTTTTGTTATTTATAAACATGCACCGATCAGGCATAACTTTATGACCACCTCCTTGTTTCTACACTCATTGTCCATTTTATCAGCTTACTGTATAGCTGCACTTTGTAGTTCTACAGTTAACACAGCGTTTAAATTAACAACCTGGAATCAGCCAGAAATGAACTGAACACCATTCGCCAAACTAAACGGGCTGTAAGAAGCTTTACAGACCGGCTGGAACAAAACAACATTAATACTGATCTGGAAAAACGGATAAAACTGAGCTGAACCTGATATTGGGTCAGTTTTATGGAAGTCTGAACGTCAAAAGGCGGGGCTTACAGCAGACTTTGCAGCGAGTGGGCGGAGCTTGTCGCAACAAGCTGCTCGTTAAGGAGCTATAATTAGGAGGAAGGAACTGAACATTAAAACATTAAACGCCGCGTTCACGGCCAGTTTATTCATTTCTTACTGTATTTATTTAACCGCTGTATTAAAGCAGTAGAGCACTCCAGGAGTGAGTTATCACCAATAACATCACGGCTGGGATGATCTACGGCCACCAGATCACAGCCGGGATGTTATTTCACAATGACAGACTCTCTCTCCTGTTCCATTGCTATTTTAATGATAAACCGCTTTATATTAGTATGTAGAGGGATGGATAGAACACACTTTCTCTAACCTTCTGTTGCTTAAGTGTGTTTGGTAAGTGTCGGCTTTAAACGGTTGAGGTATCTAGATTCTGCATCCATATACTGAGAAGGCAAGCTCTGCCCCTGATGTGCCCTTTCAACAGTCAGTGAATCATTGTGCATATCTGTTTTATAAAACAAAACAAAAAAAGTGAAAAGCTGTAATTATTTTATTACAAATGTCACTATTACATGGTAAACGAAAGTTAAATGTAATGCCATTTAAGGTATTTCTTTTTGTTTATTTTCTTAAGTGATGCCTTGAAATTGTTACTATTTTTGCAGAGAATGGTTTCAAACTCAAAGCACTTAATGTTTTATGTTCTGGTGTTCATTTAATTTGTTAGTAAAAATATCTATGGTATGTCAATATCGGCCCCGAATATTGATTGATCCATGTCATTGGGCATGCTGATTGAGCAGTCATGGGCTGGAGGATTGAGAACCAGTCTTGTAACCAGAAGGTTCGATGCCCTGAGCCGACAATATGTGACTGAAATGCCCTTGAGCAAGACACCTAACCCCCAACAGCTCCCTGTGCGCTGCCCACCGCTCTGGTCAAGTGTGCTCGCTGCTCCCTAGTGTGTGTTCATTAGTGTGTATGTGGTATTTCACTGCACAGATGGGTTAAATGCGGAGGTGAAATTTCCCAGTTGAGGGACTAACAACTAACTTCATTTGCATTAAGGGTGAAATTTGTTTGAACTTTTAATCTATTCAGTTGTACAGAGTTTCACGTGGCAGTAGAGCTTTGTGCAGTTGGTGAGGCACATTCCACCCCTGTCACGCGACGTTGCAGAGGCCAAAAGTTTGACACAGTTTTTCCCAAACCTATCAAACAGGTCCATATGAAGGTACTGTGAGCCTGAAGTGACAGGCTAGACCTATAAGCCCGTAAAGGAATGAAGACACTTTTACTTTTGCTTTTGATGTTGACAGTGACGCTGGGAATCCCCTCTGCCGCTTGCCTCCCCTCTACCTCGTGCCTTGCCTCTATGCCACTGTGCATGCCAAGGAGGCCGAGCCGTGCTGGTCACCATGGAGACGGCACTACTCCTCTCGCCCATGTGCCCTGTTGTCATGCCAACAGAGCCAGGCGAGGAGGAGAATGGTGGGCTCTGTTGTAAAAGATAAAAGGAGATTCCTCACCGCAGAGGGCTGTTTTTGTGGATAAAAAGTGGTGCTGAATGGTGAATTGTGGTTTCTGTTGATGTCTGCCCTCGCTGCCTGCTTGTCCTTTCATCCCTTATAGGCAGTTGGAGAAAATTACTTTGAAGGTTCCTTTTTTTTTTATGTACCAATCAGGCCTGACATCACGACCACCTCCTTGTTTCAGTGCTCACTGTCCATCTTATCAGCTCCACTTTATAGCTGCACTCTGTAGTTCTACAGTTACAGACTGTAGTCCATCTGTTTCTCTGATACTCTGTTACCCTGTTCTTCAGTGGTCAGGACCCCCATGGACCCTCGAGCAGTGATACTGATGTGTTTAAAAACTCCAGCAGCACTGCTGTGTCTGATGTCCACTCAGACCAGCATAGCAGACATTAACACACCACCACCATGTCAGTGCTGAGAATGATCCACCACCCAAATAGTACCTGCTCTGTGAGGGTCCATGGGGGTCCTGACCACTGAAGAACAGGGTAACAGAGTATCAGAGAAACAGATGGACTACAGTCTGTAACTGTAGAACTACAGAGTGCAGCTATACAGTAAGTGGAGCTGATAAAGTGGACAGTGAGTGTAGAAACAGGGAGGTGGTCATGATACACCTGATCATGTATGTAGAACATGCTGTGAACTGCAGTGTCAGCGTTGTACAAATTACTTAGAGCGTACTGATACTGAACTGTTTCACGTCTCGTTTCTCATTTCTTTGTTGGAAATGGCTGATGTGTATCGTCAGTATGCTCAGAAAAGCATATTATAGCGCACATACATCAAGACCTCAGCAGCTTCCTGAAAGTTGATTTCCAGACTTTTAATTTAATATTGAAAAGTCTGGACCTCTTCTGTTCAGTTGGGACTTAAAATAGAAAGCCATCATTCACTTAACTGGTTTATATGAAGGAGTGTTTATCTTTATAATTCATTTGGTTGTGAAGTTTTACATCATGACGATTGAATATTTGACTGTGCTAATCTAGTTCTTCTGCTGCTCTCTGCAGCCTGCCTCTACAGGTGATGACCGAGCCATGTGTTTCACCTGCAGTGTATGTCTGGTGTGCTGGGAACCTACAGATGAGCCATGGTGGGTAGTTTGAATAGTGCAGTATCAGTGTTGCATTGAAGGAGCTGTTCAGTTCAGCTTTTTTCACTGTAAGCAATGTTAGCACCCATTTTCCCCCTAAAGCTTGTTAGGCTTTTTGGTTCAGAAATCCTGCCATGAATGGTATTTTCTAAACCTGCTTCTCTCATCATCTCCCCAGGTCGGAGCATGAGCGCCATTCACCCAACTGTCCGTTTGTCAAAGGGGAGCACACACAGAACGTGCCGCTGTCCGTCACTTTGGCCACAAGCCCTGCCCAGTTCCCTAGCTCCGACTGCTCGGACAAGATCGCCTGCTATGGCTTCGGGAGCTGCCCGCACTTCCTTGCCACGGCAACCAAGAGGGGCAAGATTTGCATCTGGGATGTTTCCAAGCTCATGAAGGTAGACTGGCGCGCTCAAAGAGGGCCTCAAAATTTTGTTCTGTGCAAAGTTTAGGACGGTCGTCTTAAATGGCCTACACGAGTCTTCATTCGTAAGTTTCTTCTGCTATAGCATATCTGCTTCAACCGATCAGCTTATTAATACACAGTAGCCACGTTTACGTGCAGCCTAATAATCCGTTAATAATCGGAATAGAATACATCCATGTTTACACTTCAATTGGAATAGTCTAGTTTGATCGAGGCCTTTCGGAATACAGTTTGTACCCGATTGGACAAGGTGGATAAACCGGTAAATAATCCTTTACATAGAAGAATAATATCAGTGTAAACGCCTGTATCCGATTACATTCCCTATCGGAACGTTTAAGTCCGTTCTGCGTGTGCGTCGCGTCATAGTGAGAGTTTATACCTTTCAACACGGCGGAGCAGAAACTGGTCTGCAGAGGAGACGAAGTTCATGCTCTGATCTTTAGAAGACGGCGGTGGGACGGATGTTCAGCTTATGCGTCTCGGAAAACGACGTCTTCCTCTCGGCCTTCTTTAATAAAGACGTGAGAAGGATGTTTTCCTGAGTCTGACGTCATTTTAAAGCACTTAAAAACACAATCACTGCTCACTGCTGCTCATCTCACTCTGACTAGACCTCATGTGATGTTTGTCGTCATGGTAACGTTTACTCCAAGTCTTTCTCCACGCATGCTTGTCATTTTGGATCGGATTACTTGTAGTCAGCATGTAAACGAAAATTTTCATCATGTTGTTGAGTAGAGTGAGAACCACCTCAGTCTTAATTTGTAATCGGAATGTATTTAATCGGATTGACAAAAATATTTGCGTGTAAACGCAGCCAGGTTTTGAGTTGAGCAGAGAAAATACTAGGTGTTATGGACTCGTAGGGCTAGTAGGCAGTGATACTTCAGGACAAGGATTGTCCAATGTGGCCTACATGTTTATTCTCATATTCTACATGAATCTTCAGACCTCACACCTTTTGCGCTTTTAGCATATGGCAATTACTTGAACATAACTGAAAGCATTTCTTTACAGGGTAGAACATTTCAGACAACTTGTAGATGGAATTTCTTAATAGCTCGCTGCCAGTATTAAATGCAGAAGAGCATATATCTAAATGCTGCCAAGAGATTTACTCAAAAGAGGCCCTGAATATTCTGTTGTAACTCCTGTTAAGATGAAGCCATTGGAACCAGAAAATCCGCTACACACCTTGACGTTTGTGTGATCGATTGCATTACATGCGACGCTGGAAGTGATCTCTGTTTTCTGCCAGGCACATGAAAGGGTATGTGGGTCTGCACCCAGAAGTTTGCAAACGGAAGTTGAACGCTACAACGGCTGTCTGGCGCCGACCTCATCGCTCCGACACGGGGCATCCCAGCTTGTTCAAGGCTCCACATGCTGAGGAGCTCATTGCATGTTGTTTCACTCAGATGGCTTCGTCCTAGCGAGAGTTATTACAGAATATTTGGGGCCTCTTTCGAGTGAATCTCCCTGTATTATATAAAATGTATCCCAAATCCCAACTTGGGAAGGACCATATGTTAGAACTGTCTGAAACAGCATCCAGTAATACGTCACTTGATGTGCACTACATCGTTCTATGTTCCTACATCTCCACTGTTGTGTCTGCAGGTGCATTTAAAGTTCGAGGTGAACCCGTACGACCCCGCCATCTTGAGGCAGCTGATCCTGTCGGGGAGTGAACAGCAGAGTCTCACAGGCTCAGAGTCCCGCAGACCCACTCTGGCCTGGCTAGAGGACACGTCCAGCTGCTCTGATATACCTAAACTAGAGGGGGACAGGTGACATGGATTATTTACCTCTAATCATGTGGTGTACTGCGATTTGAAAGTGCATGTACTCTGTATTTAACACGTATGTGTATATAAACCCACGTGTTTCTTCGTCAGTTGTGAAGAGGGCAGGTACTGTACACACGGACTGCTTTTTACTTTTAGTCAAGTGTTTCACTTAAAAGTGAATGTTGATCTTGTGCATACTTAGCTGATGAAATATTTCAACTTTTTAAATCAGTGACGATCAGTTGGAGGACTCGGACAGCGAGGAGCATTCTAGATCGGAATCTGTCACGGGTACGGAAAATTGTGTCTACATTTCTTATGTAATTAATAGAGCATTGATTAAATCTTTTAATAAATGGCTGAGGAGGAAAAAGAGTATTGTTTCTGATTGTTTCATATGTGCTTGTGTATGTTCATTTGTGTATGTGTGTTGGCAGGGCCACTGAGTCAGAAGGAGAGCATGGAGGTCAGTGTGGGGGTGACGGCCCTGAGCGTGCTTCAGCAGCCTGAGAAGTTGCAGTGGGAGGTGGTGGCCAGCGTACTGGAGGACACAGTAAAAGACCTGGAGGAGCTGGGGGCCAACCCGCCCCACTCTCTCGGGCCCCCTAAACCTGAAAAGGCCAAGGATAAGCCGGTCGAGCACCACAACATTCCCTTCCCTTGCCTGCTGGCTGGAGGCTTACTAAGCTACCGCTCGGCAGCCAGCTCCCCTCTGGCCCCACCGCATTCCCGTCGCCCCATGGACAGCCCCCTAAGGACTTCTGCCCCTGAGGCCTTTGTGCCTGACCAGGGTCCTATGGAAATTGAGACGTGCAATCCGCCCTCTGAGCTAGGCTCGCCCGGCCCTCCCCCAGGCGCCCCCGTACGCAGGACTATGCCTGTTCTGCTGCTTTACAGCATCAAAGAGGCGGACGAGAAGTCGTCTGGCAAAGTTTTTGCCCAGATGAACAACCTTATGAACAAAGGGTTGCACGAGGAAGGCTTCACTGTGCCGCAAATCATTGAGATGGAGTTTGACACGCACGAGCAGCTCCTGCTTCAGGACCCCCCCATTACATACATCCAGCAATTTGCGGACGCAGCTGCCGGCCTCGGCTCGCTGGATGGCGAGAAGTGGAGTTCGCTGGGAGCAGTGCCGCGCCCTGGTGCCCTGGTGCAGTGTCTGCGCCTCCCCAAAGCTCTGGAGGAGGAGAACCTGTATGTGGACTCAATCACGCCCTGCAGCGACGGCGTGCACCTGCTGGTGGGGCTGCAGCCCTGCTCCGTTGAGTCACTGAGTGCCATCAACCAGGTTGAAGCGCTGAACACGCTCAACCGCCTCCACTCGGCGCTCTGCAGCCGTCGCAAGGGCCAGACACTGGCCAACGGGCACCAGAGTCATGCAGGTTCTTCGCCTCCCCAGACGCCTCTCATTCTGCCCCCAACCGACCAGCAGGAGCAGCCCCACACCTCCAGGCCATTCGGGGGCAGCGGTGGGGGTGGCTACCTAGCCCTGTACAAGCTGAACTACTCCACTCGCATTGTAACGCTGGTGGAGGAGCCTGTGAAAGTGCAGCAGATCCGGGACCCACGGGATGCAGTCACATCGCTGCTCCTGCTCCCGCCAGATGTTCTGGATGGGAGGGAGGACGATGGCGAGGAGACGTCTGAAGAGTCCACGCCGTCTGGGATGAAAAATGGAGCTGGGCCGGGACCCTCGGCCACCGTGGCTGGCCCCAGCACTGTCTTGGGCTCCGGGAAGGAAAAGAGGGGTGAGGTAGCTGGACTAGGCCACTTGGTGGTCACCACGCAGGCGGGTTATGTCATGATCTTGGACCTGTCCACTCTGGAGGTGCTGGCCAAAGTGGAGCCACCCAAGAAAGAGGGGACAGAAGAGGTAGACCCCTTCGTCTCTGTAACCTACTGCTCTGGCACCGACCGCCTGTGTGCCTGCACTAGAGGTAGGAACTTCTGTTTGTGGAAATCTGCTGCCTGGCAGTTTGTGGTACTAACTCTGATCTGAAACGACTGGGTTGGTTTTATAGTATAACTTATGGTCCATGCATGTATGCATAGCTATTTCAGGTGTTTTAGGTTTCTTTGCTGTTAGGTTTGTTCAAGGTGCCATAAAGACCTGCAGCGGCAGTTGCTCAGCGGACTCTTTGGCAGGCACAGTTGCCCTTGAAGCGTTGGAGGCCAGTTCTAGCACCATGAAAAGGGACGTGCCAGCTTGGCTGACGAAGTTTTCTTAATCCTATTTTGTTGGCTCCTGCTCGGTGCTGAGTACTTCTCACTGTAACGTTTGGCTGAAAGGCTGGCCTTTGATGTGGCGCCAAAGGCTACACTTACCAAGCACTTTATTAGGAACACCTCCTTGTTTCTGCACTCATCGTCCGTTTTATCAGCTCCACTTACTGTATAGCTGCACTCTGTAGTTCTACAGTTACAGACTGTAGTCCATCTGTTTCTCTGATACTCTGTTACCCTGTTCTTCAGTGGTCAGGACCCCCATGGACCCTCACAGAGCAGGTACTATTTAGATGGTGGATCATTTTCACCTGGTTTCTAAAGTAAAGTAAAGAGAAAACCGTTTGAGTAGAGTTACTGATTTCTAAATGGGCTGTTCTCGCATTCCAGCCTTATGAACATACCCTTGATGGACATTGGACATTGCTTCAGACCTGAGTTACGTTCCAGTGATGGAAAAATTATAAAATGCCGTTTTCTGTCTAATGAACTCAAAAACAAGACTCAGTTTAAAAAAACCCCAAAAAAACATCAAATATGATTTATATAATCTTCTCTAATAGACAGCACAGGAGTGTAAGGAGTACAATGAAGATCATTTTCACGAAATAAGACACTTTCTTCCCATTTTCCTGCCTCGATCATCGTCATGTACTGTCTCAACAACAGCTTCCTGCCCTTTCAGTGGTTCCTCCTCATCGCTGAATCTATATATTTATTTTTTTATGGATTATTTGAAGAACGAACTACTATACAGTAATAAACTTTAACAGGTAGTTGGACTCACCCACTCTTGAGGGTCTTGCGCTGGTCTACGTCTTTATTCTCATCATCGCTTGCCAGGCTTTCCATTTCTGAGATGTTTGTCACGCATCAAGGCCCAGTCCCATTTCTTCTTTTTACCCCTTGTATTCAGTGTCACCCTGACCCCTTAGAACTGAGATATAAGGGGTAGTGGTTGAAATCTTGACCAACAAAACGGGACAAACCTCAAATATAAAGAGCATCACTTCATTAACAGCTACTGCCGCCGCTCTGTAGGCGACCCTGCCCGTCTGCAGGGACAGCAGAGGAGGGGAAAGTTCAGCTCCTCACTGCTGGGCTTTAGTTACATTTAGGGATCAGACGCCTTCAAAGAGGGGGGCGATTATTTATTATCACCCCCCCCCCTCATTCTTCAGTGCTGTGAAGCTGAAGTCAGAGATTCTCCAGATTCTTGTTAGAATTTTCCCGTTCCACCTTAAATGGCGCAGCAGTTACATTCTGGAGCTTCAGGTGTCAGAACTGCTGGACTATTTAAGGTGGAACGGGAAAGTTAGCTAGATAGCTACACAGACATTAATGTGCTATTAGTGATTTTTATGCTTGTTGTGAAGAAAAACGACCAAAATCCACTGAAACCACATTAAACTGAGATAAAACGGTGGTGATCGTGATTTTTTAACAGAGAAAATTCTCACATTTGTGGGTTTCTTTGGTCTCTTGTTCTCCGTCTCGCCGGTTTCTCTGTTTTTCTCATTTCTCTCTGTCTGGAGTCTCTGAAAAACCTCCATTTGGAGGGTCATGTAGCCCCAACACTTCACCCCTCTAGCTCAACAAGAATGGGGACGCCCACCCCTAGACGTGAATGTTTGTAAGGGTTTGTAGTGGGTTGTTTGGTGTCCATGATCATTCGGAAATTGCTTTCTTTTTTCTGATTATTTCTCTGATACAGATTTTTTTTTTGTTTAAAAATTCCAGCTATTAATCACAAATCACGTGCTGATTGTGCAGGAATAGTGGCTGCAGAACCCCCACCCCCACCCCCCACCCCCCCTGCAACATGTGTTTTTTTTTTTCTTTATTTTTAATGAAGGCTTAATTTCAGATGACCATCCTCTAAATCAGGCTACACACACAGCATGTGTGAAATGTGGAGGAATGGTCTCACATCTAGTTGGAATTTCCAGCAATATAGTGATACAGATACATAGCATATTTCCAAATCCATAAATCACAGTGGCCAACCCAGCCCCCCTGACCTCAACTCTACTGTGTGTGGTGAGACCACCGTCAGATCCACAATGTAGGATGTGGTGGAACAATCTCGTGTGTGTTCTCCCACCTTAACTTGCATCATCAGAAGACTTCAGGTTACATTGGCAAGAAGGTGTTTCAGGGCTACCAGGGTGTCCGTAATTCTGGAAGCCGGGCTGTTTAAACTGTATGTCTTGAAATATTTGATATTGGATGCTGTGAAATTTTATATTTATATTATAGCCCTTGACCAGCTTCCAGTACTCAATCAGCCTTCTAATTCGTTTGTGCCTCGTCACCAAAAAGAGTGAAGATCAATAATGAATATTGGTACATTCACCGATCAGGCCTAACATCGTGGTCCCCTCCTTGTTTCTACAGTCACTGTCCATCTCATCAGCTCCACTTACTGTATAGCTGCACTCTGTAGTTCTACAGTTACAGACTATAGTCCATCTGTTTCTCTGATACTCTGTTACCCTGTTCTTCAGTGGTCAGGACCCCCATGGACCCTCACAGAGCAGGTACTATTTAGATGGTGGATCATTTTCAGCACTGCAGCAACACCGACGTGGTGGTGTGTTAGTGTGTGTTGTGCTGGTATGAGTGGATCAGACACAGCAGTGCTGCTGGAGCTTTTAAACACTGTGTCCACTCACTGTCCACTCTATTAGACACTCCTACCTTGTCGGTCCACCTTGTAGATGTAAAGTCAGAGACGACAGCTCATCTGCTGCTGCACAGTTTGTGTTGGTCATCCTCTAGTCCTTCATCAGTGGTCACAGGACGCTGCTGGCTGGATATTTTTGGTTGGTGGACTATTCTCAGTCCAGCAGCGAGACTAAGGTGTTTAACAACTTCAGCAGCACTGCTGTGTCTGATCCACTCGTACCAGCGCAACACACATTAACACACCACCACGTCAGTGTTACTGCAGTGCTGAGAATGACCCACCACCCAAATAGTACCTGCTCTGTGAGGGTCCATGGGGGTCCTGACCACTGAAGAACAGGGTAACAGAGTATCAGAGAAACAGATGGACTACAGTCTGTAACTGTAGAACTACAGAGTGCAGCTATACAGTAAGTGGAGCTGATAAAGTGGACAGTGAGTGTAGAAACAGGGAGGTGGTCATGATATTAGGCCTGATTGCTGACCATACAGGCCTAAATAAGCACTGCTTCATGATGTTTTAATGAGTGCAGGTTATTGTACTGTCCAAAATCTTTGGCTAGTGTAACTTTATTTTGAACTTATTTTTAGGTGGAGAACTTCATTTCCTTCAAATTGGAGGTGTGTGTGACGATATAGATGATGCCGACATTTTTGTCGACGGCCCCATTTCTAAAGGGGTCGAGCAGCTACTGGAGGGAGCAAAACCCTCGTCCAACCCCTCGAGTCCTGGGATCACAGGTCAGTTACCATTCGGTCATAGTTTTCACATGAACTCGTCCGGTGTCTTAGTAGTGTCGGCTGTCGTTTGGGAGCATTTTATTGTTTCAGCTTAGTTATTACTCACACTATATTATGAAAAGTGGTTATAAACTGTTATAAACTGTCATAAAAGCCTCGAGACTAAATGGGTGTTGAAAGTAAACGGAATGGAAAAGGAGAATTCCTACTTCAGTGCTACTGAACATGCAGTTTGAAGAGGAGTCTGCATGAAGCTGTCTTGTCTTCAAAATTAAGTGGTTTCAGCTCCAAAAAAGACCCCCCTAAACTGGAACTGATGCTGAAGAAATGTAAACAATTGTCCACTTACTGCAGATATAGTGAGTCGGGAGACTCGGCCAAGCCTGGTGTCCGTATTTTGCCTCCGTAGTTTTAAACTGGAGCAAAATTTGGATGCGTGACCCCTCGTCTCCGTGTTTATATGTGGTTGTTAAAAAGGCTCTCTGTCTGTAGGAGTTGACCTCCTGGTGGACCAACCATTGACCGTGGAGACACTTTCTTCTCTGGTGGAGCTGACTCGCTTTGAGACGCTGACCCCTCGCTTCTCAGCCACAGTGCCCCCTTGCTGGGTGGAGGTGCAACAGGAGCAGCAGCAGCGACGTCACCCGCAGCACCTACACCAGCAACACCACGGAGATGCCGCACAGCACACACGCACCTGGAAACTACAGAGCGACAGGTAGACTTAATCTCCGTCTGCCTTATTTTGCCTCATTGAAACTTGTTTATTAAAGTTGTTGGTGACCAGTCAAGTTTACACAGTTCTCCCCTTGCCAGTGAACAGCCAAGACACCTTTTGGTGTTTTTGTTTTTGGAGATTTTAGCTCCCAGTTAGTGTTAGTGTTAATTATTCTCAGACCTACAGTGACTAGAAGTCTCCACAAAATTCAGGTTTCACCATGACTGCAGCTACAGGGCCACCTGCTCTCCCACGCAGGAGATGAGTAACTTAACCATCGGTTAGTCGGCCAAATGGCCAGAAACAACAGGCACACTCGGAGACCTTTAAATCTTGGCCCAAAACTCAGCTTCAAAGGGAATTCAGCTCAAAACAGCAGCAGAGGGAAAACACTGAGCTCTGTTTTCTGCTGGCTGCTGAAGCTCCTTACATTACGCCTCACAGAGGCCTTCAGAATAAGGAGTAACTGAATACTGAATACTGCCCAGCGTGCCTAATGCCATAGTTAAAAAATTAAATATTTTTATAGTAAAAGCTGCTGCAGTAATGCTCCTTCTCAGCCCTTCATGCACAAAGATGTGCTTGAAGTTCTGATATAAGTAGATTTTAGTATTAAAAATATCATTTATAAATGTAATATGAATTTTGTGTTTTTTGCTATTTATCTACAGAGAGGTTTAATAAGAGGTTAGTCAGATTTGTTTACACATCTCCAAAATTGCCTGCACTTGGATTACACCAGCCGGATTATTTTGATAGTAATTTATTGCTTTTTATAATGATATCTGGACGCTTTATCGAGCTCTGCAGTTTGTGTTAATACCGTGGAGCCATCGCTGCTACTACTGCTCTCTTTTCCGTTCTTTTGGGCTTTTGTTCATTTCTGTTGGTATCGGTTTATCAGAAAAATCAGTGTCAGGCAAATACGTCTGTTTGAAATTTGAGGAAATCAAAATCTTTTTTTTTTTTAAATTTTAAAGCCAAATCCTGGCTTTAGAAGAATTGTTGATTTGCGAAGTTCAGCGTATGTCAGTGAGTGTTTAGCATGACCCTGCCAGCTGACTAATTTCATGCCCTACTAGATTCCATTCACAGATAGCGCTGTTGGTATTTTAGGCCAGTCTGTTCTTTAAATCCGTCTCTTTTTCAGCACCAGCTGGGATGAACACGTGTTCGAGCTGGTCCTGCCCAAAGCCTGCATGGTGGGACACGTGGACTTCAAGTTTGTGCTGAATGCCAGTATTACTAACATTCCCCAGATCCAGGTCACCCTGTTGAAGAACAAGGCCCCTGGGCTTGGCAAGGTCAATGGTGAGTTAGGACTGCACAGTTGACCCTGTGTCAAAGGAGCATTATGCAAGAATAGCAGCAGAACAATAAGCTGTGTGCAGACATTTAATAAGTAAATTATAACCAAGTAAATCATATTTGCAGGCTGTTTTGCTCCCTACCCCATTACAGTTGTGGTTTGTCTAGATGGTTTGTTTTATTCTCCCAGAGTCAGCTGTGGACCGGCAGATAGTCTTCCCTCTGTCACATGTCTTGCAAGCCAACGGCGAGAGGAACGGTCAGCCACTTTTACACGATTTCACAGAGGACATCCAGTTCATGGATATCGAGGAGACGCCAGGTAATGGGATGGCATAAAGGGACGGCCTGTTTACACCTTGCATGGACGTGTTTTCGGTGTTCGGATCACGTTTAGGTTTCACTTGACCGCTTGAAGACCCCTTAGATACATTGCGTTCGATTAAGAGCGATTTACTCAAACAGCTTTTGGAGGCGAATGGAGACAAATATTTAACACAAGTGTAAACAGTGTTGATGCGTTTTCATCCTCATAAAATTGTGATTGCTGAGTGTTGACCAGAAAGTGAAGGGCAAAATTTAAACTATAAGAAGGAGGATGTTTGAGACCATGAGGCGACTTGTGCTCTTGGCTGTTGTGTGTCCCAGCTGAGCTGGTAAAATCGTATTCTAATGGGGGGAAAAAGTCAAATGGAAACTGATGTGATGATGTGCTCTCGCCTGGTCACACTGGGGCACGTTTTAGTGGAAAAAAAATAAAGGAATCTGGTCCAGCTCGAGTTTATCCAGATGCAAATCAGGCAGGAAACACTAGTAAAGCAGGGGCGTCGGACTCGACCTGTAAAAGGGCCGTATTAAAATAAAAATCTCAGCGAATCTGTGGGCCAGCTGTGTTTTTTCATTCCATGACCCAAACAGGCCGTTGTTTCTTCAGAATAGGCTGAAACTGCTACAGCAAAATTTTGAATACTTATTCAAAATAATTCTATGCAAAAATAAGTTGTTTTAGGCAAGTTTTTTTTTTTTTAAACTGCCTTTTGGCTTGAACTGGAAACGAGTCATCTTTTCTTTTTGTGTAACTGCTGACCTACAGTTTCTTGTTGGGTCTGAATATACACCATGTTGCAGTGCATGCTGGGGCTTCTAGTGGATCTCATTATGAAACAGGCTAATGAGAATAGAAAATGAACCTCTTATTCCCCGGGTTATGTTTTTGGTTTGTCCATTTTTATTTATTTTTTAAAGGCTTCTCTCAAATTAACAACATGTGTTTTATGATCCACACACATCACTATATGTTTACAATTTACTGCTGAAAGCCAAAAATCTCTGTGTTGTTTTCTAAAAGTGATGTTTCCAGAGCAGATCACTGAAGAGACGCCGTCTGTTTATAGTTTAGAGCCCAGATTTGGGGGAAAACGGGTCGACTTTCAGTAGAAAAACAAAGTTCAGCTTCTTTTATTATAAGGGTTTAAAATGACATCACCGTCTATTAGACTGGAGAGAAGAGCTACAGCCTCACACGACGCCCAGCTTCTGACTGGAGCTTATGGAGTATGAACGTTATGAAGAACATGACTGAGTGCGTTTTGGAACCACCGGTGGTCTCAAGGAGTTGAAGAGGTTGAAAAAATTTTGCGGGCCGAAAGTCATGGGCCTGACTTGGTCCACGGGCCTCGTGTTTGACGCATGGGGATGTAAAGTGTAAACAGCCTCGGAGAAACAGAGAATAACTGACGTTTGCATTTTTTTCACTCTGTTTGTGTTGTAGTGGGTCACAATAGTGATAGTAGATGAAAAGATACGCTGACAGTTTATGGGCACATGCCTTTGGTGTTATGAAATAATGAAGACCCTTTTTCTTCCTCTACTTTTGAAGGATCCAGGCTTTGTGCTTTCCTGGAGGACCATAAGGAAGACATCCTGTGCGGACCTGTGTGGTTGGCCAGTGGCCTGGACCTCTCTGGTCATGCCGGCATGCTGAGCCTCACAAGCCCCAAACTCGTTAAAGGTACGGCGTGTCGTAACTGAAGTTTGTCAGAAGCTGTAAAGATGATTTCACAGCCGGCTTTGAGGGGCCGTTGTAATCTTCTGTGTTTTTACTGTTGTTTGCTGATTCTACTTGTTTAATCAGTTGATCTTAGTCTTCAAACATTTCATTAGGCAAACTCCTGCTTCGTTGGAGAATTTGTTGGGGAATTTGTGCTTCTATCTTCTTGCTGTATTCTGCACATCGAGCGGATTTCCTGTTTTTAAGTGATCTAGAACTTGGAATGGAGAATTTCTTGGTTGTTGTATCCCCTCCTGATACTCAAGATGAGCAGTGATTACAAATTGTCTAATGCTCATCACAGGAACCATGAAGTGGGATCTGCTGCAGATCAAAGTGTTTCAGTAGCCACGTTTACATGCATCTTAATAATCTGTTAATAATCTGACTAATAGCTCAATCGGAATAGAATACATCCATGTATACACTTCAGTCGGAACAGTCTAGTCTGATCGAGGCCAATCGGAATACAGTTTCTGTCTGAGTGAGCGAGGTGGGTAAACCTCTAAATAATCTGTTAAATAGAAGAATAATATCCGTGTAAACGCCTGTATCCGATTACATTCCCTATCGGAAAGTTACAGTGCGTTCTGCATGTGCGTCGCGTCACAGTGAGAGTTTATACCGTTCGACACGGCGGAGCAGAAACTGGTCTGCAGAGGAGACGAAGTTCACGCTCTGATCTTTAAAAGACGGCGGTGGGACGGACGTCCAGCTTATGCGTCTCAGAGCACGACGTCTTCCTCTCGGCCTTCTTTAATAAGGACGTGTGAAGGACGTTTTCCTGAGTCTGACGTCATTTTAAAGCAGTTAAAAACACAATCACTGCTCACTGCTGCTCATCTCACTCTGACTGGACTCACGTGACGCTGGTTGTCATGGTAACTTTTACTCTTAGGTGTGACGTCACGCATGCCTGTCATTTTGGATCGGATTGCTTGTAGTGAGCATGTAAACGGAGATTTTCATCAGATTGTTGTTGATTACAGTGAGCATATAAACACCTCAGTCTTGACCTGTGACCAGAATGTATTAAAATATTGTCAAAAATACAGTGTCTGCCTGGCTTGGATGTCCCTCAGTTTTTGTATTATGAATTTATAAATTTGGTGGATTATATTTACAATCTTTTGATTTACAAAACGAGAAGCAAGCTGTAGATGTGCAAGCAAGTCAATATATTAGAAGTGTTTTTGTTGTAACCGTTGTACCGGACTCTTTGATATTAAGAAAGCTTAAGAGAGCCGTTTTCCTGAGGTACGGAGAAAAATACCTTATTTGATCACATTAATTCAGAGTGTTTCCTTTTTCCAATTTTGGTACATCCCTAACGTTTTTTAATAGTGAAGAAATATTTGAGGAAGATGTCAATGAGTGGATGAATATTCTGCTTCTGCCGGCTGGTATTGCTCAGTAGGTGAAACAGTACTTCCCGAACGTTTCGCTCTAAGCCTTTTCCAAAAAAGGAATTTGAGATCAGTTGAGTTTTTTTTGCAGGTGGAGGTGTTTTGCAGGTCAGTGGCATGAGGCCAATGAATAATGACCAGAGAATTCATCAAAAGTAGTGTTGTCCTTAATGTGGGCACCAGTTAATTGATTTAACACCCTTTTGGGCAGATGTGCCTGTTGGCGCTCATGAAGCACATGTTTTGATCCTCGATCTCTAAATCAGTTGTTACCAGGAGTTTCACCTTGTTAAAGGAGACAGAATAGGACTTGCATTCTGCAAACAGGGAAGGTGTTGCATGAATTAATGCATTATATTAATGCTGTCCTTCTGGATGTGATGTCATTAAACAGAAGATGATCTTGCAAGCAGCTTTTTCGTGTCAATTACCAATGAAGATTTCCTAAAGATGGAATGATAATAGGCTCAGTTCAGTGAGGATCACTTCTCTAGATGGTCATGCTTTTCTCTTTCCTTCCCGGTCTCTCTACGTCCGTAGGCATGGCAGGGGGAAAGTACCGTTCGTTCCTGGTCCACATAAAGGCCGTGTGTGAGAAGGGACTAGAGGAGAGCCCACGGCGCATTGTACGGATGACCCCCGCCAAGCCCCAGTGCAGCAATAAAGCACACTCCCTATCCTCTCTGCTTCAAAAAGCCCAGGCTACAAAGGTATAAAACCTGTTAAAGGAGCACTTTTCTCTTATTTTCTATTACGTGACATATGAGTGTGTTTACACAAGGGCTTGTGACACTGCAGAATGACGATTGTGTGAAGTGAAACTCGTTTGAACACACCAGCTCTCAGTTGCAGAAGCCTGACGTCATTGCTTGTAGTCTGTGTAGGATGGAGAGCTAATGAACACTGCCACCTAGTGGCTGTGGCTAAGGACTGCCACAGCTATGACTAGAAGTGGCGCTCAGTTTCGATTACTTTTCTCTTTGAAGCTTTGTGCTTTCCAGGAGAAGGCGTCCACGTCTAAATCCGATCCTCAGGCAGCTCCTAAGAAGCCTGATAACCTGCGGGGCTGCGACCTGCTCCTGGAGGTGTCCATCACAATCAGAAGGTTCAAGAAGACTTCTGTACCCAAAGAAAGGTGGGTCACCCCTGCTTTTTCTATGTGGCGCTCATCACGCACAAGAAATGGCATCACTTCTCTGAAGCCCATTTCACACCAGTGTGCATGCAGTACACTCCTGTATTAATCAGTGGAGACTTTCACACCGGCCGCACGCATGAAGTGCACAAAAAGGCCAATTTCCAGCTGTTTCTATGCAGAAAGAGTAGAGAAATTAAATGCTGTAATACACACATCAGGCATAACATCATGACCACCTCCTCATTTCTACACTCACTGTCCACTTTATCAGCTCCACTTACTGTATAGCTGCACTCTGTAGATCTACAGTTACAGACTGTAGTCCATCTGTTTCTCTGATACTCTGTTACCCTGTTCTTCAGTGGTCAGGACCCCCATGGACCCTCACAGAGCAGATACTATTTGGGTGGTGGGTCATTCTCAGCACTGCAGTAACACTGACGCGGTGTTAGTGTGTGTTGCGCTGGTCTGAGTCGATCAGACACAGCAGTGCTGCTGGAGTTTGCTGCTGCGTCCCTACATTGAACGTCTGATTAACCACAGATTCTATAAATATGTGCGAACCTCAGAAACGGACTTTTTGTGTTGTTTTAGATTAGAATTGGTTTTAGATTCAACGTTTTTTCAGTGTTTTTAGCCATTTACTTTTTCACATTTTCAAGAACTCCTGTGCACCAAGTGATTAATTTATTGTTGGTTTGTCTCTCCATCCAGAGTGCAGCGCTGCGCGATGCTGCAGTTCCCCGAGCTGCACGAGAAGCTGCTGGGGGCGCTGTGTAAGCGTGGTGAGGAGGACTCGCCCTCTGAGCACTCGCAGAGCCTCATTCTGGACATTCTCTGCTGGCTGGCTGGGGTCTACTCCAGTGGCCCCTGCAGGTACCGCACCAGTGATTGCCTAAGCACCGTGCTTTGTCCCAGTCTATGTAGTGCTGAGGCCTTTTAAAGCTTAAAAATACTTCATTTATATGTATCGGCACAGATGTTCTCACATAGGTGCATGTGTTGACTCTTATCTGGGTTTTTTTTTGTTTGTGACTACAGCCTCAGAGAGGGAAAGGAGATGCTTCAGACCAAAACAAGGAAGCGCCTGACTGACATCATCCGGGTGTGCTTCTTCCAGGCGGGCCGTAGCATCGCCCACAAATGCGCCCGCTTTCTTGCACTTTGTATTAGGTCAGTCGATCATTAAATTTTAGGAAAAAACATCGTCAGTGACTCTTTATTTTTTACACTCACAAACGTTTCTCTTTTTATTTCAGCAGTAATGGTAAAGGTGACCCAAATCAGCAGGGCTTTGGCCAGGCCCTGTTGAAGGCCCTGCTGGACAATATGCCTTACTTGCCTGCTGCAGCAACTGGAGGTAATTGTGTATCCTGCTGTAAATGCATGTACCTTTTAACACCTTAATAATTACCAGCATCTCAGTCGTGTGGAAAAACTGTTCATGTGGCAGTGCAGTACTGCTAGTTGTTTGATACTGTAGTTAAACCAAGCTTATTATATATTTTGGCCTCAGGTTCAGTTTTCTGGTACTTTGTGCTGTTAAACTACGTGAAAGATGAAGATCTGGCCGGCTGCAGCACAGCCTGCGCCTCTCTGCTCACAGCTGTGTCCCGGCAACTTCAGGACCGCCTCACTCCACTGGAGGCCTTGCTTCAGACTAGGTGAATATATTACAGCTATATTACAGTTTTCTGCATAGTGCCGATTTGTTATTATATCTATAATTAAAGCTCCATTCAAACCAGATTCAATTGTTGGGTGGAAACTATGCACTACAGGTCTAAGTTAGATATAATAAGATTTTTTAATTTTTTTTTTTTTTTGGAACTTTATTGCCATTAACACACCTTGACTGGCTATTAACATATAACAAATTCACCTTGAGATTGGGGCATCATTTAACATACATTTTGCAGGGACAGTACCTGAGCACATACATATATCCACACATTCTATAATTCCAGACACATATGGATGGATGGATGGATGGATGGATGGATGGATGGATGGATGGATGGATGGATGGATGGATGGATGGATGGATGGATGGATGGATGGATGGATGGATGGATGGATGGATGGATGGATGGATGGATGGATGGATGGATGGATGGATTTTTTTTTAACAGCTTAATATTTCCCTCCGACGTTCAATTAGACTGATTCACTCTCTTTACCCTCGGTAGGAATGCACAAGGCTAACCCGCTGCAGGCTAAATAGCTGGCCATAGTCATTGTGTTGATTTTCAGTAGGTTCAATGTGGGCTGTTCTAGCAGCTCAGTTCCTATATCGCTGCTGTCGGAAGAAAACCTCCTATCTCCATTTTTGCCATTTTTCAGTTTTTATCATAATTTGAACGTGCCTGTTGGCCTTTACATTGTGTGTAATTTTCATGATGAACGGACTAAAAGAAACGGCCCAAAATCACTTATGAAAACGTCTGGTTCCATTGACTTCCATTAAAAGTAAAGTAGCTTTTCTCCTTCTCCTGTAAAGTTCCCATTTTGGAGATACGAGGTTTTCTTCCTACAACAGCGATATAGATGGACTTGGGAGTGGATGGATGTTTGAAACGTATATGTTTACATGCTGCATGCTCTTTTATTTCAGAAGGGTAAAAACAGCTAAAATTAAAACTTAATAGTTTTAAGATCCAAATTATAGTGTTGTTATTTTCTGATTCTCAAAGTTTCAGTATCTGTACTGGAAAGAGAAAAGTTGTAACATGCCATTTCATCATGAATGAAAATATCTATTTCCTGTGTACAAGCACAACTGGACCATTTGCTGTACAAATCGTCGTGTCTGAAGGTCTTGCGTGTAAGAGAGTGTGGTATCTTAACGGTCGGTGTTTCTGTTCAGGTATGGTCTGTACGGCTCTCCCTTCGACCCAGTTCTCTTTGATCTGGAGGTGAGCGGGTCTTCCTGTAAGAACGCCTACAGCAGCAGCATCGGTGTTCAGTCAGACGAGATAGACCTGTCTGACATTCTCTCAGGTCTGTGCTCATAAAACCCCTGAAAAACACTGTTTATTTACTTTGGCTGTAGGTAATGTTCATGTTTAGTACCAACTATTTACTATAGTGTCTACTGTAGTATTAATGTCTGTACTTCTCTCTCCCTGCTGAAGGTAATGGTAAGGTCACTGGCTGTGGGGCTGCAGAGGGCAGCTTCACGGCTCTGACCGGTCTACTGGAGGTCGAGCCTCTGCACTTTACTTGCGTCTCCACTAGTGACGGCACTAGAGTGGAGAGGGATGATGCAAGTATGTTCACCGGTAGATATCTCCTTTTATTACTCCTACTTCTGCTGCGGCTCTTCGGGTCCTGTTCTTCTCTTTCTGAAGGCTCCTCCCGTTTGCCTGCTGTTCACAGGCTAGTTCTTCTACAGCTCTTGTGTCGTGGTATTATATCAGGCGGTCATTACAGAAATACTTCGGGATAACAGTGAGGAAAGGCCACTGGGGAAGAGTTTGTATCTCCATAAAGTGCTGTCGATATAGAAACCCTGAATTCAGCATCAGTAACCAAAAGGCTGCTTTTTTCCAGTTTATTTTTGCTGGTTTTGTTTCCGTTTCCGTTGTTCACTTTTCTAATTAACTGTAAATGTTTAAATTGCCAATCTAACCTTGCGTCCATATGTAAACGTGATGTAATTTGGCCCCTCATCGTTGCTGAGAAAGCGTTACCCCCAGTGTTCGGCCACTCTGTAAAGTTTTATGAGCTTTTATAGCGTTTAGCAAGTCGTGCTATACTCTAAACCACATCACTAAGTCCAGATGACCTTAATGAAGACCTCAGTGTGGTTTGAGCAAGTATTTAGAACAAAATTTTGGGTTAATTGGCTTATAGTTTGACTTGTCAATATTAGTTTTAACTCGAAAGATTTGTTTTTTGCTCTCATCATAGCCCTGAGCACTTTGCATCAATTTTTAAATGTACATATACAACCTAGTAAAGCGAACATGGGAAAAATGTGAAGAAAAAAAATCTTGGATAAAGAAATTAAACAAAATGATAGAAGCTTTTAAAGCATTTTTCATGCATTCAGTTGGGGGACAATTGGCCAAAAATGGATGGATGGATGGATGAATAGCAAAGGTAGGACCATTCGGTCATAACGCATAGATGACCATTAACCTTTGCTACGTTTCACAGTGAGCACGTTTGGCGTGACCCCCACGGTGGCTGGGCTGTCAGCGGGGACCGTGGGCGAAGCTTCTACAGCCCTGAGCTCAGCCGCTCAGGTGGCCCTGCAGTCGCTCTCCCACGCCATGGTTTCCGCAGAACAGCAGCTGCAGGTGCTGCAGGAGAAACAGCAGCAGCTGCTCAAGCTGCAGCAGCAGGTCAGACGGCACACAAACACACGAAACTGAAAGTGCTTTGATAAAGTAGTTTTTATACTGATTTCATAACCGTTTGTCTGTTGTGGGACAGAAGGCCAAACTGGAGGCTAAGCTTCACCAGACCACCTCAGCGGCGGCGCAGGCAGCGTCTGGGGTGGGGCCCATGCACAACTCCGTGCCTTCCAACCCCTCAGGCGCCCCGGGCTTCTTCATCCACCCCTCTGACGTCATCCCTCCGACACCCAAAACCACACCGCTCTTCATGACGCCCCCGCTCACGCCACCCAACGAGGCCGTGTCGGCTGCTATTGGCGTGGAGCTCGCACAGCTCTTTCCTGGCTCCATCATCGACCCACCGCCTGTCAATCTTTCTGCACAGAACAAGAACGCACACAAAGCCAAGCCGGTTCGTTCTTTCTGCTACGTTTTACGCTGTCTAGACGTCTGCTTTTATATGTGAAGGACCGAAATTAAGTGGAAAAACAAAAATAAAGCGCATGCAAGTTTACAGAAGACCGAATAGGAAAAGGAATAGTATGGCAAAAAGTCATATTTACAAAGTTTCCTCTCCCAAATATACTTGATTAGATAAGACCTGTTTGGAGATGTGTACACAAGACCTGTACCTGGAGTTATAAGGCTGCTGTAGCTATGAAGTATTGGAAAATCTTTTTGTGAGATCAAAATTTGGTACTTCTGTAGTGCTTATTACAAAATAAAAGTGCGCCAAGGGCAGCAAACAGACCTTCGATGGTTATATTTAGTGTAGGGGGTGAACAGATTTTTATATGAACTACATTTTCTTACACTGTAATGTCTGATCGTTCATGTAGAAAAGGAATGGTTTGGTGAAAAATCAAATGCACACAATATTCCACTTACCGCAGATGTAGTGAATCATATCAGACATGTATGGTGTCCAAGTCTTACCCCTTTAGTTTAAAACTGGAGCTATGAAGCTCAAACACTGGGAAGCCACTCTGTTCCGTAACTAAATCCCCAGAACCCCTCTGAACACTAACCGCATCCAGCTCAAAACAAATCTTATCTGTTCAGCTGGATGCTTTGGTCAGCCATAGCCGGTTGCGTGCACATCACGCAGGCATATGGACGCTACAGATCGTGTTTCCGTTTCCGTTGTTCACTTTTATAATTAACTGTAAATGTTTTTCTAATTGAACCTATGTGTTTAGAAATAGACACAACTTAAATTGCCAATCTAACCTTGCGTCCATCTGTATACGTGATGTGTGTGAAAGCTAAGGGGAGCCGGATTCTGCAGTAGAGGTGTAATTTGGCCCCTCATCGTTGCTGAGAAAGCGTTACCCCCAGTGTTCGGCCACTCTGTAAAGTTTTATGAGCTTTTATAGCGTTTAGCAAGTCGTGCTATACTCTAAACCACATCACTAAGTCCAGATGACCTTAATGAAGACCTCAGTGTGGTTTGAGCAAGTATTTAGAACAAAAATTTGGGGTTAATTGGCTTATAGTTTGACTTGTCAATATTAGTTTTAACTCCAATTTTAAACGAAAGATTTGGTTTTTGCACTCATCATAGCACTGAGACAGCTCAGTCATTAATGATCTGCTCCTGTCTTCTGGCCATGCATCTGGCTTACTTCTGCTTGATCTTACTGCAGCCTTTGATATGGTTTAACATAATATACTCATTTCATGACTTTGAAGTGTTGGCACGAATCAGTTACTGCTCTAGTTAGGCAGGGAGTTCCTCAAGGCTCTGTTCTTGGACCCCTGTTGTTTATTATCTGTATGCTGCCTCTTTGGAAGAATTATTCGTTCAGACAGATCTATTTTAGCCTCAAACCCACAGAATTATTCCCACCATCCACGCATGTTGATAATTTATACCTAATCAGCCGTCCTTTCCCATTCAGATTATAGAAGATTCTTGTAGCAGATGATCGTCTGTTGTGCGAAACCGTGGTGTCCTGTTTTACCCATGTCCCACCTTGTTCCACGTTTCACAATATTGCTAGACTTCAACCTGTGCTTACCTTTAAAGATGCTGAGATTCTTTGTGCATGCTTTAATTACATCTAGGTCAGACTACAGCAATACTCTGTTGTATGGTTTGACATCTAAAAGAGTTTGCTCTCTTCAGTACATCCAAAATTCTTCAGCCAGAGTCTTAGGCTACGTTCTCACAGCAGGTAAAATTGGCCCACATCCGAGTTTCTCACCAAATCCATTTTTGTTGCGTGCGACATCAGTCTGAACAGATCAGCTCCTAAACTGACCTGCATGTGCAAAAGAGCACCAAGCAGCTCGTGCAGAGGTAAACAATCACGACTGCCAACAAACGCCAGTCACTCCCAGAGCCTCCGTTTCATCTTCACAGGCATCGCAGAAGCGATTATGAAGCTTCACTGACTGACAGCTGGGCTCATCACCCAGAATGGGGTTGAGCTCACTGTAAAAAGGGCGCGGTCACTTCTTTGGTCCGTGTCCTCGGATTCTTTAAACTTTGCTTTTGTTTTTGACGCTGTAGCCTCGTTCTCCTGCGGCCGCGTTCGACCATTTGTCTGTCTCTTCAGACACGGAAGGTTTCGGATCAGTTTCGTTTCATTTTTGTACAGGAATGTCGCCTCAAATATTTGAGATCTCAGCAGCACAAAATTATGACGAATGTCGTGTTGGATTGACGTAAAAGTTGCATGACTTCCGATCAGTCACATTGCCTCAGATCTGATTTCCATCCCACATATAAAAGCATCTCAAATCGGAATTGAATGTGTGTTTTTTGCTGTTCACACTGACACACAGACACATCTGTGTCACATATGAAGGAAAAGTCGGTTTTGGGCCACTTTTACCTGCTGTGTAAACACCTCATCTTCTCTCTTCAGTAGACGTAGACTCAGCCGACAAACTTTTGGCCACACAGAGTAGCACAGTCTAGTGGGTAATGTAATTGAAGCCGAAGCCGGGTAATGTCGTTTGACTTGTGTTGCTCTTTTCCTGGCCTTTTTTAAAAAAAAATTATTTAATTCATTTATTTTGACACTTGAACACCCAGACTTTGAACATAAGGACACTTTGTTGTGGAGTATTAATAGCTGTTTTTTTCCCGTCTTTGCGGTTGACCATCTGAGCTGTTACTGAGTTTATTATATGGGCTTCAAGCTACAAATTAAGCCTAGTCTTTAATAATATTACTGCGTTAGGGCTTCTCCTTTCACTCGTCTTTAGCCTACAGTATGTGTCGTTCCATTGCTGAGGAGTGAAACAAAACTGGAAAGTTTAATGGTTTATTTTATTTCCCTCACCAGAGTCAACCCATTATAGCCTTAAAAGGTTGAATCATGTGTTTTAGGACACTACGCTAGGCTTAATTTGTGTTTAAAATCCTTCATGATGTGTCCACTGTGGATGAACATGTTGTAATGTGAGATGATTTATTTTTTGTGGCAGAACCCCATGGGCAGTGGCCTGGCACTGGCCATCTCTCAAGCCTCACACTTCCTTCAGCCTCCTCCTCACCAGTCCATCATCATAGAACGCATGCACTCTGGTCTGTACTCTACTGTTACCTCATGTGTACCTCATATTCGCTAAAACGCTATTATCCAGTATTGATTCTGGTTGCTATGATCTATTAAAACGTTTAGAAATCCCAAACTCAGAACTTCTGTGCATTATGGTCTTTGCTTCTGTAGGTGCGCGGCGGTTTGTGACACTGGACTTTGGGCGGCCCGTACTGCTGACAGACGCACTGATCCCAACCTGTGCTGACCTGGCCTCACTCTCCATCGACATCTGGACGCTGGGTGAGGAAGTGGACGGCCGTAGGCTGGTGGTAGCTACAGACATCAGCACACACTCCCTCATCCTGCACGACCTGCTGCCCCCTCCTGTCTGCAGGTTCATGAAGGTCAGTATATGGCTAATTTAAAGGGTGCCCGTACAAATGTATGTCCGTCTCAGCCTGTTGAGGGATTTGCAGATCTGTATGGACTTGAAACTCACTCACATACTCAAATTAAGCATTAGCTTCTCCCACAAATGTCCAAACAACGTGCCACAGTCAACACACGCTTGCTGTAAACAGCTTCCAAACGATTTAAGATTAAATAGCATGTATGCAAGCATTACCTGATGTGGGCATTCACTTTGTACAATAGTAATCAGTGATTTTTCATCAAACTGTTCCTCTAAATATAATTTGGTCATGCTCACAAGGTTATAAGGAAGCTGGATACAGGGTGACAGCTTCTCTAAATGTGTGTGTATGCATGGAATCTGCTTGTTGTTGTTGTTGTTGTTGTTGTTGTTGTTGTTGTTGTTGTTGTTGTTGTTGCTTCCTTACCGGCTCTGTCGCCTCCTCCGTTGCTTTCCTCCTCAGATCACTGTGATTGGCCGTTATGGCAGCACCAACGCCCGTGCCAAGATCCCATTGGGCTTCTACTATGGCCACACCTACATCCTGCCATGGGAGAGTGAGCTGAAGCTGATGCACGACCCATTGAGGGGCGAGAGCGAGGCGGCCAGCCAGCCAGACCTGGATCAGCACCTTACAATGATGGTGGCCCTTCAGGAAGACATTCAGTGCAGGTCAGTGGCCACTCGATCTCTAATTATGAGGATTTAACTCTTAAGTGCATTGATGTTTTGCCAGCCATTTGCTCAGGTCATAAGTGCCTAGATATTTATTGTGTGAAACTGTCAAACGAGAATGGCAAAATATTTTTTGTTGTACTTTGATACGTTGTTTGTTTCTCATCTAACAGGCTGTCCTGCAAATTTGAGCATGTAGTTGTAACTACATGTGTACCAACATTGTATGGCACTAGGCTGTAACAAACACTTAGGCTTATACATTTGCTGTACATGTATTTATGTTGGAGTAGCCTTTTTGGATTAAAGCTCCTCTTGAACCTGGCTTCACATTTAGCAGGTTGATGACTGTCCACAAGGGGGCGATATTAGTCACACTGCCTAAATAGTGAACTAGCTATATTTCTTTTTCCCTGCTGGCTCTCTGAGCAGATACAACCTGGCGTGCCACCGACTGGAGACTCTCCTGCAGAACATTGACCTCCCACCCTTGAACAGCGCCAACAACGCACAGTACTTCCTGCGGAAGCCTGATAAGGCCGTAGAGGAGGATTCGCGAGTGTTCTCCGCCTATCAGGACTGCATCCAGCTGCAGCTGCAGCTGAACCTGGCGCACCATGCGGTTCAGAGGCTGCGGGTGTCTCTCGGAGCCGCTCGCGCTCGCTTGCCCGAAGCCTACGAGCCACAGCAGCTGGTGCACAACTCCTCCACTGAGCAGCTCCGCACCATCATCCGTTACCTGTTGGACACTCTGCTCAGCCTGCTGCACGCCAACAACGGTCAGTTTCTCCCTGCTGCACTCGATCCTAAACTTCTGTCTTTCACCCATTTTGGCTTTTTTGCATTTTCATACTTTGTTTACTTTTCACACTTTCAGCTGCCTTTTCTTTCATTTGACTTTAATCTCAGCCTTTTTTCTTTCTTTCATTCTTTTCATGCTGTTTTTTCATCTTTTCTTTTCTGCAACCCTTCCTATTAGGTTTTTTTTTCTTCTGTAATTTTCCACTTTTTCCTCGTTTTAATTTTTTTTTTTTTTACATTTAAAAATTTTTTTTTTTATGTGACCTGATTTCCCGACCTGATCTTGCGCATTCTGTTGCTTAGGAAACCGCTTTTGCATACGTTCTGTTTGTTCTCTCTCCGTCTCAGGTCACTGTGTTCCAGCAGTGTTGCGGAGCACGTTCCATGCTCAGGCGTGTGAGGAACTCTTTAAGCAGCTGTGTATCAGCGGGACGCCCAAAATCCGGCTGCATGCTGGCCTGCTGCTGGTGCAGCTGTGTGGAGCTGAGCGCTGGTGGGGCCAGTTCCTCTCCAATGTCCTGCAGGAGCTCTACAACTCTGAGCAACTGCTCATCTTTCCCCAGGACAGGTACCACTAACAGCAGCCGTCCCGGATAAATCATGATTCAGTCTTACAGTAATTCCTACGACGGGTGATGAAAAATGTGCTTGGTTTTCTGTATTCTCTTCGTGAACTGCTGCAACAAGAATGAAAACAAAATAGTTTTACGGTATTCCTAGAAAAAAAATAAAGCTGCGAATTCCTTCTTGAAAAGAAACGCAGCTGATTTTTCAGAATTTCTCCATAATTCAGTGGGTAAGTTGTAATCAAAGTGGTTCAGAGTGATTTGATATGAAATGCTCCTTTCTAGGGAAACTTGGAGCCAGAATTGCTCACAGCAGTGATGATAGGAACCACATGTCTGAAGAGTTTAATTCCTCTAACGACTCCCTCACAAATTCATTACTTGAAGTGGGTACAAATACATTGCCTGACATCTGAGTCAATATTTTACAACAGTTCTGAGATAAAACTTTGGCCTAATGTACATTTTTTTTTATCCATTGAGGGGGAACTTGCTGGGCAAAGTAGTTCCCAAAGAACTATATTTTTCTGATTTAATTCTATTTTGCCCTTATCAGGCATATTAGATGGCAAATAAAATGTCCATTTGTGTAACTGCTGTATTAAACATTGTGGTCCATGTTTCCCATCACCAACATTGTAAAGAAATCTGTCTGAAGTCTGTAAGTTTCTCTTGAGTGAAGCATTTACATCAAAGCACTCTGGCTTTTTGACATCTCAGTGATTGAACTGTGAAGTAATTTTGAAAAATCAGTGGAATTCCCTTTTAAAGAGTACAAAACTTGGTTAACGCTATTTGTCTTTGGAACTTAAAGTTAAAAATAAAAACTAAATTCTCTTGCTTTTAAACCGCTGTGAAATTGTCCCCTTTCCTTCTACAGGGTGTTCATGCTGCTGTCCTGTATAGGCCAAAGATCTCTAAGTAACAGTGGAGTCCTAGAGGGACTACTGAACCTGCTGGACTCGCTGCTGTCTCCTCTGCAGCAGCCCTCAGCTTCACAACACCGCCGGGCTGAAGGTAGGGACTGTTTAGGTCGCTCCAGATTAATTCTAGGCTAGATGTGGTTGATTTTCATCAATCACCGTCCAGCAGCATATGTCAAGACCTGTGTGTTAGTCCCACTAAGAGGTGTGTGTGTGTGTGTGTGTGTGTGGCAGGGGTATTGGACATTCCCATGATCAGCTGGGTGGTCATGCTGGTGTCACGGTTGTTGGACTATGTCGCCAGTGTGGAGGACGAAGCCACATCATCTAAGAAGAACCTTGGGGGCAAAGACAGAGAAAGAACTTTTACAGGTGAGACTTTCAGCATGTTAAATTGATTCCAGGGTCAGTAGTATCGTTTTCCGTGACCTCGTCTGTATGGGCGGGGGACCAGTCCTATGACCAGAAAGTTGCCGGTTCGATCCCCTGAGCCAACAGGACATGACTGAACTGCCCCTGAGCAAGGCACCTAACCCCTAACTGCTCCCTGGGCGCTGCGGATAGGGCTTCGCACCAGTCCAGGCAAGTCTGCGCACTGCTCCCCTATTGTGTGTGTGTTCACCAGTGTGTATGTATTGTTTCACTGCACGGATGAGTTAAATGTGGAGGTCAAATTTCCCCACTATGAGACTAATAAGGGGTTAATTCATCTAATTTCAGTTTTCTCTTAGCTGTTAACTGTTCCTCATGTCTCCCGGTGCTGCTTGAACCCATTTAAATTTCGTTTTGAACTTGTCGGAGTTGTGCAGCTTTACAGAACTCAAGGCAGTATGCCATGTCATTAGTAATTTCAGCAAGAAGATTATTAAGACTAAGATTAAGAGACCCTTATTAGTCCCACAACGGGGAAATTTCACCTCCGCATTTAACCCATCCATGAAGTGAAACACCACATACACTCTAGTGAGCACACACACACTAGGGGGCAGTGAGCACACTTGCCCGGAGCGGTGGGCAGCCCTATCCGCAGCGCCCGGGGAGCAGTTGGGGGTTAGGTGTCTTGCTCAAGGACACCTCAGTCATGTGCTGTCGGCTCAGGGGATCGAACCGGCAACCTTCCGGTCACAGTGCCGGTTCCCTCACCTCCAGCGCACGACTGCCCATAATTTGCTTATTTATAAACTGTGTTTATTTCTTCTGTGTATTTATAACAGGGAACCAGTGGAGTTTCATCAACAATAGTCTTCAGTCACAGAACCCGAGCAGATCAACCAAAGGCAACAGCAGTTTAGATCGACTGTACTCGCGCAAGATCCGCAAGCAGCTGGTGCATCACAAACAGGTACACGTGTACTAAACAGCCTAAATCTCACCCAGCAGTACGACACAACTAGAGACAGTGTGGTGTTGTAGCTGCCACAGGTTTATATGTTGTTGGAGTTCAAGTCAGTTAGGTTGTCAGATTATGGTGCAAACTGTGGAATTTATTATTTGGTTAGATATAAATTGTTGGTAGTCCATGGAATTCCAAGCAGAAAGCTTCTATGTTGATTGTTCACTTTTCACTGCAGCAGCTGAATTTGCTGAAAGCCAAACAGAAAGCTTTGGTGGAGCAGATAGAGAAAGAGAAGATCCAGAGCAACAAAGGCTCCTCATACAAGCTACTGGTTGAACAGGCCAAACTCAAACAAGCCACATCTAAGGTAAACCTCCAGCAACTTTGTTTCATTTATTGATTAAAGGATTTGTTCCTTTTATGCATTTCAGAGTATTAGTGACTATTGTGAGGGAAATCCGTCTGTGATTTAATCTCTTCATAGCCCATTTTTGTGTATTTTAAAATACACAGTGCGTGCACAACAGGTTGTTTTCCAAATGATCAAGCAGTTTTCAGCCCAGGTCTTTGCTGTGCAGGGGGGTGTCCTCTCTGTGTGTGTGTGTGTGTGTGTGTGTGTGTGTGTGTGTGTGTGTGTGTGTGTGTGTGTGTGTGTGTGTGTGTATATATAAAACTACCCAACCAGGGCTGCTTCAAGACCTGCTTGAGTGTCCTGGTATAGAAAACGAGATTAACCCCATTGGTTGAATTTCACCCCTTCAGCACTTTAAGGATCTGATCCGGCTCCGACGGACAGCCGAGTGGCCTCGCTCCTCCCTGGACTCGGAGGCATCTGTGGCGAAGGAGACACCTGAGGTGGAGCTGCTGCCGTTCACGCTAGCTCATGAGCGCTGCATCTGTGTGGTCCAGAAACTTGCCCTCTTTCTCCTCTCCATGGACTTCACCTGCCATGCTGACCTGCTCCTGTTTGTCTGCAAGGTACACGTCTCCTGCACATTACAGGGGCAGTTTAGTCGAAAAACACTTATGGCTGCTAATGGAAAGTGATGTTCTCAGCAGTTTTACAACGATTTTACAGTTTCACACTCATAGATTTACATACCTAGATGCCGTGTTGCCTGTTGTTCTCCATCTGAGGCGATATGTCTGCCCGCCCGAAATCTTGTACCGAGAGACGATGAGTCTCAGGATTAAATCAGCCACAACTTAATTACTGCTCAACCGATTTTCATCTGTTTTGTTATAATCCTCAGACTCATCCATCAGTGTGTAGATCACATCTTATTTTTTATACACAGACGGACGGAGCTAAAGTCGGCTTCCTATTCGCCAGCTTTTGTTCGAACTTTCCCGTTCCACCTTAAGTGGTACTTTCTGGTGCCTGAAGCGGCATTGCTTAAGGTGGAACGGGAAAATTCAAACAAGAAGCTGGCGAATAAGAATCTAACTTGAGGTTTGTGTGTTAAGGTGTTGATCTATTATGGAATATCTCCACTGACTGTAAGGACTATTAAATGAAATAAGCTTAATATAAAACCAGAAGAAGTACAATCACATCAACAGCTAGTCGCTGCATCACCAACCACAAGGCCATGTCTACACATAAACATCTCACAACCCTGAGCGTGGATCGCTGCCTTCCCTCCGTTATATAAGCCTATCCTGCTTTCTCAGAGCAATGTTCTTGAAATAATATCATTTTGGACAGTATCTTTCTTAAACTGCCGCTCTGTAATGGTACTGAATGCAGTCCAGCAGCGGTGTTGACGAGCCTGGCTGGGACCCAAAGTGGCATCTAGGTCTGTATATCTGTGTTTACACTAAAATATGATTAGCATTTAAATAAAAATGATGTTAGTCCCACTAAAATCGTGCTGTGTTGTTATTGTATCATTAATGTAACATATAAGGGAAGAAACCTTGGAAAACGCTAAGCTGTTGCCAGAAGCCCTGTGAGACACGTCCCTATTGAGCTAACTGGATGGCTCCGTATGGAGACAATACTGGTATGAATTGAGCACAGCTTGGAAAGTCGGGTATCTGTCTCAGTGAGTTAGCACCTCGCACCAAGAAGCAGGGCCAAGAAAGAAGGTGCTGTTGAATGAGCTCTGATAGTAACATTAATTCCTATCTTCCCACCAGGTGTTGGCAAGGATAGCGAACGCTACACGCCCTACAATCCACCTGTGCGAGGTAGTGTCTGAGCAGCAGCTGGAGAGGCTTCTGCTGCTGCTGGTGGGGACGGACTTCAACCGTGGCGACATCAGCTGGGGAGGAGCTTGGGCCCAGTACTCTCTCACCTGCATGCTCCAAGACATCCTCGCAGGTACTGTGATGGGTGTTTGTGTGAGCAAGAGGCCTTGCTCTCGAAGGTTCTTGGCACCAGACCGGTGTGTTAGATCACCAGGGTCAGGGCTGGGCATCCTTCTTGTACCTTTTCGTGTGGCGATGCTGGTGGTCGTTTGATTGTGAAACATTTTTCATGCATTTAAATTGCATTATGTATTTATTTTATCTTTATTGAAGTACCGATTGGATTTAGCTAAGCTGTTTGGTCGCTCCTTATTTTTTTTGGTGTTTTTTATTTGAATTGCTTTCTGCTCATAAAATCAGGCTTTAGCGACTATTGTTGAAAATTATTTTACTTTGGGCTGATGACTGTGTGCGTTGTCCCAGAATATACACCGGTCAGGCATAACTCTATGACCACCTCCTTGTTTGTACAATCATTGTCCACTTTATCAGCTCCACTTACTGTATAGCTGCACTCTGTAGTTCTACAGTTACAGACTGTAGTCCATCTGTTTCTTCAGTGGTCAGGACCCCATGGACCCTCACAGAGCAGGTACTATTTGGGTGGTGGATTCTCGGCACTTATACTGTGCAGCAGCAGATGAGCTGTCGTCTCTGACTTTACATCTACAAGGTGGACTGACGAGGTAGGAGTGTCCTAATTGAGTGGACACACTCCAGCAGCACTGCTGTGTCTGATCCACTTGTACCAGCGCAACACACACTAACACACCACCACCAGGTCAGTGTTACTGCAGTGCTGAGAATGATCCACCACCCAAATAGTACCTGCTCTGTGGGGGTCCATGGGAGTCCTGACCACTGAAGAACAGGGTAACAGAGTCTCAGAGAAACAGATGGACTACAGTCTGTAACTGTAGAACTACAGAGTGCAGCTATACAGTAAGTGGAGCTGATGAAGTGGACAGTGAGCGTAGAATCAGGGAGGTGGTCATAACGTTACGCCTGATTGGTTTAAATATCTGAAAAATAAAATGAACAATTAATAAATGAGCACTTCTCTTTTGTTGCCGTTAGGTGAGCTGTTGTCTCCAGTATGTTTGGACGGGATGGAGGAAGGTGCAGTCGGCGACGAGGCCGGGGCTTCCTCCTCCTCGGCCGGGTTGGACTCTGACGATTCCCTGCCCCAGCCCACGCCACTGACCCTGGTTGAGACCATCGATGAGCCCCTGGGCCCTGATCTCATCGCAGGTACTCCCGGGACCTCCTCCGCTTTCCAAAGTGCGTTGGTAACCCCGCCTGAGACCACCCCTTTCTGTGCCTCACCACATAAACACACAAAGATTTTTCAAGATATTTATTTTATGTTCTACTTATGCAACTTGTTTTTTTTTCTCCCCTCTCTTATAGAGCTGCATGTACTTTTTTTGAGTGCCATTGTTTATGTTGATTGGTTGTTTGCCTTAAAGAGCTTTAGCTTTTTTTGAATAGGGATAAATGTACTAAGGTACAGTGGGAGAGGGATTGGAACAGTGCCGATGACTTGCCCTTTACAGTCGTGTTGCTCTTACATAATTGAAATATTTTCTGTGAACTTGCTCATTAACAGTCCACTGTTTGGATCCCCCCTCCCTCTGGAAGTATGTTGTGGCCTTAAAATTGCCCAGTAACTTGCTAAAGAAGCCTGTTGTGTTGTTGCTTTTCTTAGTGTGCTTGCTTGGCAATATTAAAGCTCTTTTCGTTGCCCAAAGGTGCTCCACCACTATCATCTTTGGAAAAAGATAAAGACATAGACTTTGACTTGCTACAGGACCTGATGGATGTTGATATTGATCCTTTAGATATTGATTTGGAAAAAGATCCACTCGCCGCCAAAGTTTTTAAGGTATGGTGTGCATGACTACTCGCTCTTCCTCTCTCACTGCCTTGCCTTTCGTCTCGTCTCTCTACCTTTTCTGTTTTTTAACTCCTCCCTCTGTTTGTTTCTTCTTTTTCCCCCAGTCAAACCCCCCCCCCTCCCCCCGCCCCATCTTTTTTATTCTAAATATTCACTGAAGGGTCCTTTCCCTAGCCCTCCTCAGCTGCCAGTAGATTCTGAGTAATATACTTGAGTCATGCTTTAGCAGCTTTGATCAGCCTGTGTGAGAGGCGGTCAGACTGTTTTGAATTCTAGCTGTGTGAAGGATCCCCTCTGTGTGACTAACAACGGTGTCTGTCTCTGCCCTTATATAAAATATTTTATTTGGCTCTTCTGAGATAAACTTCTGAAATGTTTTTTTTTTTTTTTTCTGTTTGTTTGGATGTTGTCTGTTTTGTCTTCTTCCCTCTTGCAGCCTATCAGCAATACCTGGTATGATTACTGGGGTGCTGACTATGGCACATACAGTTACAACCCCTACATAGGGGGAGCGGGCATCCCTGTGTCCAAACCCCCAGCTGCAGCAGAGAAGCCCGGTTCTCAAAACCTGTCAGTTTCAGTCTCCCAAGGTAAGAAACGAGAGAGAGATGCGTTCAGCATTTCATCACCGAGTTTGCTAATGAAAACGAGGGAGATTCTGTGGGAAGATGATTAGGGGTGCCATTCGGTTTCCTATTTAAAGCGGAACTCTATCGATTCTGCCAGATTAATTGGTCATTTAGTGGTTTACATGTTAACGAAATCATTCAGAGTGGTCTGGTGTGAAATAGGGTGCTAGGATCCAGACGTCCGTACGTCTACACTACAAATATCACCATTTTGTCCGTCATCCAAAATGACCAGTGAACTTCCGTGCGTGCTGTAAGTTTTTATGTCACGCCAATGATGGAAAAATACTGAGGAATTGAAAAAATACGTTTTTTTCTTTGGGAGCTTGTTTTCTTTTTCCCTTTTCTTTTCTTATAATGCGCTGTGTATGACTACCCGCCCTGTATGCCTTGGAGAATGGTCTGACTGCAGAGCCGCAGATGCTCTGCTGGCAGGTTCTCTCTCTCTCTCTCTCTCTCTCTCTCTCTCTCTCTCTCTCTCTCTCTCTCTCTCGCTCTCGCTCTGGCTCGCGCTCTCTCTCTCTCTCTCTCTCTCTCTCTCGCTCTGGCTCGCGCTCTCTCTCTCTCTCTCTCTCTCTCTCTCGCTCTGGCTCGCGCTCTCTCTCTCTCTCTCTCTCTCTCTCTCTCTCGCTCTGGCTCGCGCTCTCTCTCTCTCTCTCTCTCTCTCTCTCTCGCTCTGGCTCGCGCTCTCTCTCTCTCTCTCTCTCTCTCTCTCTCTCTCTCTCTCGCTCTCGCTCTGGCTCGCGCTCTCTCTCTCTCTCTCTCTCTCTCTCTCTCTCTCTCTCTCGCGCTCTCTCTCGCGCTCTCTCTCGCGCTCTCTCTCGCGCTCTCTCTCGCGCTCTCTCTCGCGCTCTCTCTCGCTCTCGCTCTCGCTCTCTGGCTGTCTCTTCTTTAACCCGCTCCTTTGTGTTTTCTGGTTCAAATTGGGATGGATCCACAACATTTCGTCAAAACAGACCTCTTTGAAGTCCTCCACGTGCTCTGCCATCTTCTAAAGTAGTAAGAAAACGGTAAAAATAAACTGTAAGCGAAAGCTGCTGGCGGTGTAGCCGTGTTAAACAGCTGTAGCTACAGGTGAGTAACAGAAGCACTTTAGCTGAGATGCGGTTTTAAAAGGAAACACAGAATTAATCCTGGAGTAAAACTTTATACTAAAAATACTTTAACAAACGTTAACTTTAACAAAATAAGGTCTTGGATATCAAGCAACACATTCATCTGGTTCCTAGTACTATAATGGTGAACAATTTCGACTCCGTGAATTTCTCTGGAAAAGCGTGTTTCACACTGAAGCGCTTTGAATGATTAAGTAATTTTACAAAATTGGTGGAGTTCCCCTTTTATCTCAGGGTTTCACAGCTTCAGTAGATTTCGCTCTGTGGAGCTGTCAGAGAGATAAGAGTCTTGTCGTTTCTGCTCAGCTCTGGATGCTCGTCTAGAAGTGGGGTTGGAGCAGCAGGCTGAGCTCATGCTGAAGATGATGGCCACGCTGGAGGCTGATGCGATTCTACAGGCCCTTACTTCCAATTTACCTGCAGGTATGTACACTCAAACACACACACACACAGAGCTCGCTGGGGTGGTGGCGGGAGAGAAGGGCTATATTGCAGAAATATGATATTTGAAAATGTTTTCATGATATGTATTGCGGTGTTTTGTTTTCCTGGACAGCAGCAAGAGACTACACCTTAAAGAATAAACAGTAAAACGTCTCAATCATCATTGTTCTTTAAGTATTATTTTACTTGATTTTACAGATGCAGGTACTGTTCTTAGTCAGTGTTTAAATCACAAACCAACATGCCTAAAATCATGAATGCCACCCATCAAATATCAGTTATAAAACGGATAGTTCTGGTTCTGAAATCTGATTGGCTGAGGTGCCTTTTACACCACTGTGAGTTCTGCTTTATTGCCGTGGGATATTAGGTGTTCGAAGTAAGGCCTGAGAAGTATAGTACAGATATACAGGCCAGGCGTGAGCGTGTACATGAAGTAACGGTCTGAAACAGCATGAAAGAAATCCTGCAAAAGATCCTGGTTTTGTTTCTACCAAAGGGAAGACATTAATAATATATTTGATTTTATGACCAAAAAGTAAATGACTGAATGAAGCTGATTTAAACTCCATTTCTGTGTCTAGAACAACGCTGTTTTTAGCTTCTCACGTCATGTTAGTGGGACTAAATAGCGGCACCAATTTATAAACGTTCCTCACCTGTTGGTTAATCCGTCTGTTCAAATTGGTTTTTGGAAATTGTTGTAAAAACAAAATTGGTGTCAGAAGTGATTAAGATGTAATTGGTGAAACAGTCGTTCATTTGTAGGTTAATCAGTTAATCAGTTCATCGTTTACATCCGTGCTGCATTTACATCAGAACAGAAATGTAACTGGATCAGTGTTATTCATACACTGACTGTGTGCTTATAGAAGCTTATTGTAATGTTTGTTTGTCATGAAAAGTGTTGTCCTATTGTCTTAATACCCATCCCAGCACTCTTCTAATTAGTCTCATTCAAACAAAGTCTTGTTCAAACACAGTTGATCATCGCCCTCCTCAGTGGGATTGTTGCCTTCCTCAAAGGCAGTTTGGAATTTTTATTTTTAATTGTTTATTTTATTTTATTTTTTACAAAAAAGGAAACTTCACCTGGCAGGTTATGTTCTTCCCCCTCTTTTCTCACCCTCTCGCACTTCTTTGACTCCTTTCAGTTCCTCAGGCCACTAACGGGACGGATGACTCTCTCCTGCGGGGCCTCCACAGCTCTCCCCCAGGCAGTGCTCTGATGGTCCAGCCCTCTTCCATCCCCATGCTGAGTGCCTGCTTCAACAAGCTCTTCTCCATGCTGCAGGTGCACCATGTGCAGGTATGCATGCCTGAAAGCATACAGCTCTGGTCCCATCTACTGAAATCAGCAGTGACGGAGGCTCCCGAGTGGCTCCATCATCAGGAGATCGCCAGTTCGATCCCTGGTGATGCTACATCCGTCCGTAGCCGGGAGTCCAAGCACAATTGGCCTCGCTCTCTCTGGGTGGGTAGGATGGCCCCTCTTTTCAACGGTGGCTCAACGCGGTGCTGGTCAGCGCAGGCGCTTGTCAGCTGATGTAGCAGATCTGGCGGTCGGCGCTTTCCTCCGAGGGCGTTCGGCTGTCCCGTGACGTGACGTTGCGTGAGCAGCAGTTCGAAAAGAAGCGGTGGCTGGTTTCACAGGTCTCAGAGGAAGCCTGTGCAGCCTTCACCCTCCTAGCGTTGGTAGTATTGTGTGATTTGGGGAGGCCTAACTAGTGGGTGGAATTGGAGACGACTAAATTGAGAAACCTTAACTACTCTACCTTAACTACTGGCTACTGTATCTATAAAATTCATTAAAAAAGGGGAAAAAAAGAAATCGGCAGTGGCGTTCCAGCTCCTCTCTACATTTGCATCGTCTACATTTACCTGCTCATTAGTGAAATAAACCACACATGGCAGATTGACCGTTTAACAATCCTCCTCATGCGTTTGGTTTTTTATTCTTGGTGTAGTGCAGAAAGGCACTGCTCTGTAAAGTGTTTAGTGTTATATGTCATTATATTCGGTTTTGTGTGTCCGGACTGTGACGGTATTTAGAACATTCTTCTGTCTATTCTTGTTTATCCCTACGTGGTCATGTCTATCACACCTGTCGCTAGTCATGTATAGGCTGAGCCTCTTCTTGCCATCAGCCCAGCGTCTTACAGGATGGCTAGGTGTCTGGTACCTGCGCCCAAATGAATAAACTTGGCTTCTCCAGACGTACAGCTGGTCCCCTGGTTAAGTTAGGGTTTGGATTCTTCAGTAGAGCTGGGCGGTATGGCCAAAAATCTTACCACGATAAAAAACTCACATCAGTCGATATCGAAACATATCGAGATAAATGTCAAAGCATTATTTCTTTTGAGTTTTTTTTAGGCTGATTTTTGCTCCTGATTGCTGTTTTAAACTGTCCACTATGGTCAGAATGTGATAAACACTCACAAACAGTGGAGCATTTCACAGATCTGTCATGGGGCAGTGGGAGAAAGTGTCTGATTAGCTGTTTTTACCAGCTGGAAAAGCGCAGCCGCAGTTTTTATAATAGTCATAATTTAAGAAAGAAAACAGATGATTTTAGCTGTGTGGTGACGAGCGCTCGGCTGTCTGGTTATAAGCGCTAAACTGTAGTTTCTCAACGGCGTCATCTTAATACGAACAGCGAAGGTTATCTGGCTCGGGAGGTCAGTGATGGTTCACACCGCCTTACTGCCACCACTCCTACCACATCCACGTCAGAGCATATCACAGTGTTCAGACAGCAGCCAGCAGACGACTGGGGTTCTCTGTTCTATCGTAGGAGTTTGGGGGGTGAACCGCAGTGTGTCTGACACTCGCTGTGTAATTAACTGCAGTGTGAATCTCTCTCACACCAGACAAACAGAATCCTTGGATGTTAGGAAATTAGGAGATGTGAGTGCACTGTAGGACACAGGAGAACAGATCGCCAGCCACTCCACTCAAACAGGGAATGTATGCGTTTTAGACGTCGTTAAAGTATATTTAGAAAAAACCAAGTGCGCCCTCTTGTGGTGACTGCAGAGTACTGTCGCTTTCCTTGCAGTAGAAAACACAACGGCTGCCGCTAAAACCTGGAAGTGTGAGAGTGGTGCATTATATCGAAACTTTAGTGAACATTTCTTGGTTATGTTGAGGAAAGTAATATTGCAATAATTATCGTTATCGTTTTATCGCCCAGCCCTACCTTAAGAGATTTACCCAGTTGCAGATACAGCCCTATAAATCACGGTACAAGTGGTTCTTCCCAATAGTCACTGCAGAATAAGCATGTCTTCCACTTCTATGTATATACAGCTTAGTATATTTTAGCTTTCCACTATTTACGTGTAAAATACTGCTTCGCTCTTTTTTACATGTAGCTCGAGTCTCTGCTGCAGCTGTGGCTGACTCTCAGTCTGAACTCCTCTTCCGGCGGCTCTGAGGAGAGCGGCTCCGACATCTTTCTCTTCAACGCCAGCAGAGTGCCCACAATCCCGCTCAACCAAGGTCAGCAGTCACTCCACTCATCTGCCGAATATTGTTGAATATTGTGCTGGAATGCGCAGTAATTGATTGTTTGTGTGTGGCTACATTTACACATTGTGAAGGTATTGGCTCTGCATCTAACATCTGTTTAGATATTCGTTTCATAAACATCTCAATCATTATATTAACGTTATGATCGTGGTAATCACTGATTTAATCGTTGCCTGCTGTGCTTGTTGTTGTACTGCGGTATAGGTTACTATATGCAGCACATTAGCAGAAGGAAGATGATTATTTTGCAGGCCTACTCACTCCCTGACTCGCTGTAGGGGATTTTATGGAAAATTTTCTCTTTTTTGCTTGTGTGCACACTTCAGCCTCCATCAGTAGTTTTCTGTCTGTGCTGGCCTGGTATCCCAACACCTCTCTGCGTACTTGGTGCCTGGTACTACACAGCCTCACTCTCATGACCAACATGCCTGCTAGTGGTGAGTATCTATGGAGATCCCCAGCTTGGTCAGCATCCTTGCCTTAGGCCAGGTGTCGGCAACACTAATGTTAAGAAGAGCCATTTAGTCCTTTCAACAGAAATCAAATCGTCTTGGAAGCTACAATTTCGTCCGCCAGCTTTTTACCATCTTGGCTTGTCTCAGTCTGTGCTGATGTCCTAGTATAGGCTAAAAAGTATGATATAAATGAAAACTCAAACTGCTTTAACCTTTTTTAGCTCAGCTATAGTCGCTTTTCTCACATCTCCAGCAGGAAACTTTTCCTAAAAAGTAGAAAGTTTCTTGTAAAATGTCAGCCTCTTGCTTACCTTCATCTCAATGTTTGTTAAACAGTGTCTTGGGCCTCAGGCAGTAACCATCTAATCTAATAACTTAAAAGTGAGGCAGTTTTTTTTTTTTTTTTAGAGGCTTTAGACATCAGCTTCCTATTGCCACCGCTGTAAACAGTTCTGACTCTTAGGTTTGTCTGCCGCCGCTCTGAAACTTACCAATTGCTTACCAATTTAATTATGCAACTCGGTTCTGTGTGTGTCTGAAGTAAAACATAATCGGACCGTGAACTGACATTCAATGGATATGAAATGGAAAGAACAACTAATGGACTGTAAATCAGTGGATCAGTTCCATGCACACTGTCAGTAATGATCAATAACCCGAGCTGTTAAAATACTCTTTAAACTTTAGCTTAAGAAAATGCTTCATTATCCTAAGAGACTGATTGTGTGCATGATTGTTCCCCAGCCTCTAACAGTGGGATGGGTGTGCACGAAAGTACAGCTCAGCAGATGGTGTCTGACCCCACACTTGTGCACGTCCTGGTGCGATTCCTGTCCGGTAGCAGCCCCCACGGAACCAGTCAGCACAGCTCCCAGGTATGGGGACGAGCTTAATGCTGAATGTCAAAGCATGTTTTCTTCTGAGGCTGTGATGGATGTAGATATATACACATTTTTTTATTTCCTCGCCAACATTGCAGGTCGGTCCAACTGCAACACAAGCTATGCAAGAATTCCTTACCAGACTGCAGGTGCACCTGTCCTCCACATGTCCTCAGATGTTCAGCGAGTTTCTGCTCAAACTTGTCCATATCCTCTCCACGGAGCGGTGTGTAATCTTTTTTTGTATTTACACAAAAAATCAGGCGTAACATCATGACCACCTCTTTGTTTCTACGCTCGTTCTCCGTTTTATCAGCACACTGATTTGTAGCCCATATGATTCTCTGCATACTTTGTCACGTCAGTGTTGCTGCAGTGCTGAGAATGATCCGCCACCCAAACAGTACCTGCTCTGTGAGGGTCCATGGGGGTCCTGACCCCTGAAGAACAGGGTAACAGAGTATCAGAGAAACAGATGGACTACAGTCTGTAACTGTAGAACTACAAAGTGGAGCTGATAAAATGGACAGTGGGCGTAGAAACAAGGAGGTGGTCAGAATGTTTAATTTTGTGTATGTTTAATTTTAATCGCATTAGACGAGTAGTTGGTAAAAGATGTGTCTTGAGAGGGTTCTCTCTAACTTGTGTCCCTTTCCATTTTCTGCAGAGGGCCCTTCCACTCTGGCCAGGGCCCACTAGATGCTCAGGTGAAGCTTCTTGAGTTCACTTTGGAGCAGAACTTTGAGGTGGTATCGGTGACGACGATCACAGCGGTCATCGAGTCCATTACCTTCCTGGTGCACCACTACATTACATGCTCAGATAAGGTGGTGTCGCGGAGCGGCTCAGACAGTTCTGTGGGCGCTCGCGCCTGCTTTGGAGGCCTCTTCGCCAACATCATCCGGCCTGGTGACGCAAAGGCCGTGTGCGGTGAGACCACCAGAGACCAGCTAATGTTTGACCTCCTGAAGCTGGTCAACGCCCTTGTCATGCTGCCACTCTCAGGCGACAGGGAGTACAGTGGCCGGCTGCCACCAGTCGGCACTGGCGCCTCCGACAGCGTGTCTGACGAGGAGAAAGTGTGTGGTAGCAAGGAAGGGGGAGGTTCAGGAGCAGCACCACATCCGGGCCCGGCAGTGGGTGTGGCAGACCTAGTGCTGGCCAATCAGCAGATCATGAGTCAGATCCTTTCCGCTCTGGGGCAGTGCAATAGCAGCGCCATGGCCATGATTATCGGTACGTATGTGCGCTGTGCCCACAAATAATACGATTAATCTAATGAGTTATCAGATTAGTTGACTAAGGTAACTCACTCAGTGAGAAGGATCTTCTGTAATTATTTGTTTCAGATGCTTGTTTTACAGGTTTAATAAAATTGCTCTCATGTTTATCTGGTCATCAGGTGCTAGTGGGCTTCATCTGACCAAGCATGAGAACTTCCATGGTGGTTTGGACGCCATCTCTGTCGGGGACGGCCTCTTCACCATCCTGACCACGCTGAGTAAGCGGGCCACCTCCGTGCAGGTGATGCTGCAGCCCATCCTCACTTACATGGCCTGTGGCTACATGGGCCGTCAGGTAAGCTACAGCACATGCCACGTTTTTTAAGATAGTTAGGATGTGATGACCAGTGGTCAGAGATTGACTTCAGTTTTCTTTAGTACCTTCGAGGGTGAGAGGAGACATTATTTTGATGTGACATCTAGAAGGCTGAGGGTTCCCTTTTTGTTCACCTGTAGAGTACTTCAGGTGTGGACCTGTGGGAATATTTACTGCACACATGACTAAAGCAAATTTTTAAAATTATTCTGTTCACTTTTCTTGAATAAAATGATTCTTGATTTATTTTTTGGACCCGCTTATTACATTCAAAAACATTAAAATAAATAAATCAATAAAAATGTGTGCGGGGGTCTTTTTGAAGTATGTTGCCTTGAGGCAACATTGTGCGACAAGAAGAAGACATGATGTGGAGCTGTGTTGCCTGAAGTACTGAGACCTGGCTTGTGATTGGCTAAATCCATTCCATTGTTGGACACTGTTGCTTCTAGGCAACAAACCTATTTCTGCAAATTCTCATAATGAAAGAATGTAAGTGAAGGTGAAGAGGTTTAAATGTGACGTATGACTGAGCACAGGCTTTTTACTGACTTACTCAAACTCTTTCCTTTATTAGTCACCCTTTCATTGTCTTTACGTATGGATAACGTTCTTGTAAAGTGAGGAACACTGTGGGGGCATTCGTGGGCTGCAGGTTAGGGAACCAGCCCTGTGACTGGAAGGTTGCTGGTTTGATTCCCATCGGCTGACATTCCATGACTGAAGTGCCCTTGAGCAAGGCACCTAACCCCCAGTTGCTCCCCTGGCGCCGTGGATAGGGCTGCCCACTGCTCCCTAGTGTGTGTTCACTAGATGCAGGGGTCTAATTTCACAGTGTGTGAACACAGAGACAAATGGTTCTGAATTCTGTTCTATTCTAACATGAGTTTGTTGCCCTGAGGCAACGTCGTGCAAAACGTCATAGCTGGCTCTGTGCATTACGGCTAATAGTGGTATATAACCCACTGGTCAGTTTTGCCGTTTTAGACTATTAAGAACCCTGTGTAGAATTGGGAAAGGTGTTAAGAGAATGTTCTGGCAAAGCAGTGATTTCTTGAGTTGGATGCTTTTGAAGGTGTAGCATTTAAAGGATTAAAGGATCTTATCGTTTTGTGCAGGGTTCTCTGTCCACTTGCCAGCTCTCTGAGCCACTGCTCTGGTTTATCCTGAGAGTGCTGGACACCAGTGAGGCCCTTAAAGCCTTCCATGACATGGGTATGGACACAAACACAAACTTGAACAATATCAGTGATTTTATTATATTTCTTTCTTTAAAACATTGCAGTAAACGGAACATGACTGAATCGAGTCTGTGCTGTTTTCCCCCAAGCTGTCTGACGTTTGTATGTGTCTGGTGCAGGTGGTGTGCAGCTAATCTGTAACAACATGGTCACGAGCACGAGAGCCATAGTGAACACAGCCCGCAGCATGGTGTCCACCATCATGAAGTTCCTGGACTCTGGGCCGGGCAAAGCAGCCGATGGGAGCCTCAAAGCCCGCGTGCTCGCCTCAGAGCCTGACAATGCTGAGGGCCTGCACAACTTTGCCCCTCTCGGTACGGGATAATATATATGCAATAAGGTCTATGGGAGTGTCTAATTTGGGGGTCCATAGCACAGTTCTGTCTGCTGATTTCCCTGCTGAAATACACATTCATCTCAAGATGTTTAGTAGCTATGTTTGATCATGGAAGCGACAAGACTGTGCTGCTCTAAGTCCCTATAGGACCCGAACTCAACCTCATCAAAGTGCTAGTTGTGCTAATTTGGGGTTATCTTCGGAGGTATGTTGTTTGGATTGAGTTCCGGTGTATAGGACCTATAATAATAGAGTGAGAAGAGCAAAAAGTACTATTCTGAATTTCCACTTCATGGTTCTGATCATTTTTTTACTAACATTGCTGTCAGTGCATGTCTGTGAGGTGCTTTCTGGGTTAAATGCCTTACAAGCTGTGCTTTTTGTTTGTTGGAAGGCACCATCACTTCCAGCAGCCCCACAGCTCAGCCAGCTGAGGTACTTCTGCAGGCAACTCCTCCTCACCGACGTGCAAGATCCGCTGCCTGGTCTTACATCTTCCTCCCGGAGGAGGCCTGGTGTGACCTCACCATCCACCTCCCTGCTGCAGTGCTACTCAAAGAGCTCCACATCCAGCCCCATCTGGCCTCCCTCGCCAGTGAGTCACTCGCACGTCATGCAGTAATTTAAAAGCTCAAAACCAGAACTGTGTTCAGACCTTACAGCATTACCCATATGAGTCATTGGATGCTATTACACGTGAGCCCTACACCAGAGTCTGGCAGGAATGTCCAGTATGTTCTCAAAATGTCTCTCTCTTTCCCCCTCTCTCTCTTTCTCTCTACCTCCAGCGTGTCCTTCCTCCGTGTCGGTGGAAATCAGTGCAGATGGTGTGAACATGCTTCCCCTCTCCACGCCAGTCGTAACCAGTGGTCTGACCTACATCAAGATCCAGCTAGTGAAGGCAGAGGTGGCGTCAGCTGTGTGCTTGCGACTACACCGGCCTCGGGATGCCAGCACTCTCGGCCTGTCTCAGATCAAGCTGCTCGGCCTCACCGCCTTCGGCAACACATCCTCAGCCACTGTAAACAACCCCTTCTTGCCCTCCGAGGACCAGGTCTCCAAAACCAGGTACTCCAGCCAGGGATGCCCTCCTGACTTATCATGATCATTATGAGAAGCTAGGGTCTTCAGAAAGATGACGCTAAAAGTTCTGCAAGAAGTCACAATTTTCCGCTTAGACCAAATTCAGTTTATCACTCAAGGCATGTTTGGTTTCTTCTTCAATTTTGCACTATAGCTACAAGGCAAAACTATTGAAACACTCTTTAGATTTGAAACTTGATCTAGTACAATTAAGGTAAGCAGAAAACTCCTTAGAATAATTGGGCTGACATAGAATCATTCCAGAATGCATGTCCCTGTTTATCTGGAATATTTAATACATTTAATTGGCTTAACCATCCCTTTAAATGCATACCTCTACTCACTAGTGACCTGTAACCTCGTTTCCTCCTCTCTACCTTGCCCACAAACAAGTGACAAACAAAACATAAACCTATAACATACACCCACCGGCTGCTTTATTAGGTACACCTTGCTAGTAAAAGGTTGGACCCCCTTTTGCCTTCAGACCTGCCTTAATTCTTCATGTCAGACTTTCAACAAGGTGTTGGAAACGTTCCTCAGAGGTTTTGGTTGGTTATTTGAGTTCCTGCTGCCTTTCTATCATCTGGAACCAGTCTGCCCATTCTCCTCTGACCTCTCACATCAACGAGGCATTTTCGTCCACACAACTGACCGCTCACTGGATATTTCCTCTTTTTCGGACCGTTCTCTGTAAACCCTAGAGATGGTTGTGTGTGAAAATCCCAGCAGATCAGCAGTTTCTGAAATACTCAGACCAGCCCGTCTGGCACCAACAACCATGCCACGTTCAAAGCCCCTTAAATCCCCTTTCTTCCCCGTTCTGATGCTCGGTCTGCACTTCAGCAGGTCGTCTTGACCACCTCTACATGCCTAAATGCAGTGAGCTGCGGCCGTGTGATTGGCTGATTAAGCTATTTGTGTTAACAAGCAACTGAACAATACCTAATAAAGTGGCCAGTGAGTGTAATAAATAAAGTGAGTGTATGTTTAATTTCATTTTTATTGACATGCTTTTACAGTTATTCACTATTGTGGCAGTTTGTAGAATTTTTGAAGATTCAGTTTATACATAAACGAACATGTGCTGTGAAAGTTGAAATCATGTAGATCTTGAGTCAGTCGAGATGGATTCATTTGTGTTTCGTGGTTTGTTTGTGACGCAATATCCACCTCATTTTTCTTCCTCTTCATCCTCACCCTCAGTATTGGCTGGCTGCGGCTGCTGCACCATTGTCTGACACACGTGTCCGATTTGGAGGCGATGATGGCGAGTGCAGCAGCACCCACAGCCAACCTGCTGCAGACCTGTGCCGCCCTGCTCATGTCACCGTATTGCGGCATGCACTCGCCCAACATCGAAGCGGTGCTCGTGAAGATCGGCCTGCAGTCCACCCGCATTGGCCTCAAACTGATCGACATCCTGCTCCGCAACTGCGCCGCCTCTGGAACGGACCTTGCCAGTAAGTTGTGGTCGGTTTCTTGTTTGTTTACTTGCGGAAGTTGTGGAGTAGGTGTCTTGCTCAAAGGCACCTCAGTCACATACTGTCGGCTCAGGGGATCAAACCTTCCAGCACACGACTGCCCCTATAAGCTATGGATGCTTATATAAGCTATAAACATCTGTGAATATGAAGTGTGATCAACATCTTTGACGTATTTCTGAAACACAGTCTTTTAAAACGTATTGTCATCTATGTAATAATTAGATAAAACAGAGGGAAACATTTTTATAAGGGCTCACTGGTGATCTTCAGGGTAGAATCAATGTTATTTAATATATGAGGGATGTTAATCTTATGGGGGCGTCTTTCATAACTGCTTGAGCACATAGTGATGAATTTGTATCATATGGCTGGTGTGCTGCATTGCAGATCTGAACAGTCCGCTGCTCTTTGGGAGACTGAACGGTCTTTCATCTGACTCTACCATAGACATCCTCTACCAGCTGGGCACCACACAGGATCCTGGCACAAAGGATAGGTAACAGACAGCGCAGTACAGTCACCGAGTCCAGATTCATGCTATATCTTAATGAAGGGCTGTCAAAAATCTCATCACTTCCTCCTTTCATTTTCCAATTTTATTTTGTAGCAACTGCTAATACCAGATTTAGGAACAGGCTGACGTTGTTATTCTACCGAAAGCCCCTCGATTGTGCATTATCATAACTGAAAATTGTTTTATTTCAATAATTAGCACTATTTTATTGATCATACGTGACAAGCAAGTTCAGCAATATTGTGGGCAGGATGAAATGACTGTCTGTGGTTACTGTGATGCTGTTAAATGAACCCTCCATTAACGGGAATGCGTGGGTGGCGTTTGTCCTCTCCAGGATCCAGGCCCTGCTGCAGTGGGTCCATGACTCGTCACGGGTGGCAGCCCTGAAACAGAGTTCTCCGGCAGGCTTCATGGGGCCGGGAGCATCACCCTCGCGTGAATACGGCCTCCTCATGCCCTCTCCTTCACACCTCCACTGTGTGGCCGCTATCTTGTGGCACAGCTATGAGCTCCCTGTCGAATATGACCTTCCTGCACTGCTCAGCCGTGAGCTTTTTGAGTGAGTGAGCGTCCACACACCGTACTCCCACACTTTAAGAAATAAAATAATCACGCTTGCTCACCACACGGTCTGCTGACTCGGCAGTACAAGTCTTCCCAGAGCTTCCTCACGTATGCATGCTTCAGAAACTTTCGCTCTCCAAAATTTGACAGCATGAAATATTCTTCTCTAAATTTAGCTGTTTTGGATTCGTTTGAGATTGAAGCCCAGGGTGTGTTTTCCTTCTTTAGTAGTGTGAGAGGCAGGCTTTCTTCTTTCTGCCTTTTTCTTTTCATTTTTAATGAGGTTTGCAGAAAAGGGAACGGAGTCCCAGACTAAGCTTGTTAGCAGAATAAAGAAAATGAAAGGCCTCTATCTGAACTGAAACCGTGTCCTTAGCCGGTTTGGAACAATGCTGTGCTATGAAGGTAGTTTACAAAGCAGGACTTCTTAGTGAAGCTGTGTATCTTGTGCCAAAAGCCAGGCTTGTCCAGCAGGTGAGCTACGGAGTCGTCTTATTGGCCTGTGTTGCTATAGGGCTTCATTGTCTGGCACAGATACTTGACCTCAACTGTCGGGGACGTCAGATCTGTAGTCTGGTCTGATGCCCCTGTTTCATAGTTTAATTTGAGCTAAATTAGTGTTTTTCACTGATATCTGCAAATCGAATCCCTGAATGAATTATCTGGAGTGTTTGTGGTCTGACAACAATAATTTCAGAGTAAGTGATCTTCTGGAAGTGGGTGACTTCAGAGGTCCCTCAGTAGTAGTAGCCCAGTTCAAACCGACCTCATGGTATTCCAGTGATGTTATTGAATGCTGTTTGTTGTATAACACTGACTTAAACATTCAAGGCAGTCTTTGGCAAGTTTAGGGAAATGTAGGTACTTTATCCCAGAGTCAATTCTGTGGAACTCACATATTTTAGTGAAAACAGCATGCGGTCCAGTGACTTCAGGAAGTACAGCTACTATACTGTAGTAATCATTTAGTCATATGCCTTATAAATCATAAACCCTCCTGAAGTGAACGAATCCAGCTCGATTAGTGCCCAAGTTATCTTACTTGTCCCTCTCTGCAGGTTGCTGTACAACTGGTCCATGTCGTTGCCTTGCAACATGGTTCTGAAGAAGGCTGTGGACAGCCTCCTGTGCTCCATATGCCACATCCACCCAACCTATTTCTCCCTACTGATGTCCTGGATGGGCTTGGCGGCACCTCCTGCAGCTCAGGCCCAAGCACAAGCACAGCGTCGCTTGGCCATGACTGACGATGGAAAGAAGCAGCGAGAGCTGAGCGGTGCCGCCGCCTCCTCCTCACTAACGGACGACTCCAAACACGCCTGCTCGCCCGCCTCGCTGACCGAGTGCCAGCTAGCTACGTTGGCTGCGGCCTCACAATCTCCTGGGGCCATCCAGCAGCTGCTGGACTCGGGGCTGCCTGCCCTGTTGGTGCGCAGCCTGGCCAGCCTGTGCTGCAGCCTGCTAGCCAGTGCCGACCTGCCACTTCCTGCTGGCCAGCAAGATCGACGCCACGCCCAGCACAATCACCCCTCATCCTCTGGTTCATCGTCGAGCCGGCTGCAGCTGTCCCCTGACCTAGCTGCACCAGTTTTGCGCTTCCTCACAGAAGTATGCTGTTTTTTTTATCGTGTGTGTGTGAACTGTATGTCCAAAAGTGTCCAAACACCCCCTCCAAGTAGTGCATTTAGCAACTTGCAGGAAAAGAAAAAACGCATTATCAGTAGAATGTGACACTGTGGAGCAACCGCATCTACAGATACCAGTCCCAGTGTCAGTTAGATGAAGGGTATAAAGCCCCCCAGCATTGTGCTGTGCAGTGTTCTCTGAAGAGATGAAGCGCCTTTCAGTAACATTGGAAAGAGCTGGAGTGGCATTTATAATGCAGAACTGATCAGCCAACATCAGTATCTGAAGCGAGCAACGCGGCTTAATGCAGTCAGATCCTCACAGCAGTGGTTCAACATCTAGTGTAAGGCCTTCCCAGAACAGCAGAGGCTGTTACTGCAGTAGAGGGGGCACAATGTCACTGAAGAAGAAGCGTTTATGAAGACGTGTCTAGACACTTTTGGACGTATTGTGTTTATTTATTGTGTCATGCTGCCCTTTTATGATATCAGTGTGGATAAGCTTGTGCTTTGTCTTATGCATTTTCATCCACTCAGGTGGGCAACAGCCATGCTATGAAGGACTGGCTTGGAGGACCAGAGGTCAACCCACTCTGGACATCGCTCCTTTTCCTCTTGTGCCACTCCAGCGCTAGTGGAGCGGCTAACAGCGGACACAGAGCCTCACCTGGGACCTCTGAGGCTGGTCCCGCACCCCAGCCTTCTGGATCAAGGTATACGCTGGCGTCGACAGGGCGGAGCAATGGCCTCACCACCCAGCAAAGGACTGCCATAGAGAACGCCACCGTGGCCTTCTTCCTGCAGTGCATCTCCTGCCATCCCAATAACCAGAGACTCATGGCACAGGTGTGTATGTTAAATATGATATTTGTAATACCTTGAAAGGGGTGAAGATCACATTGAGCTCAATCTTATAATATGATGCAACACCAAGGCCCAGGAGTTCTGATTTTATAGGCTGCAGTATGTAATGTTGGCTGAAGCTGACTTGTTAGTGGAGCGTTTGTAAAATTCCCACCTCGCTTAAGTGATGTGACTACACCCATTGGACCTTCAGTACAGGCTGACTAGTAGCACTTGTGCTAAAAGATAAAAAGTTCAGTAGTAGAAATGTAGTAAATTTAAGCACACAGAGGACTAAATCTGGAACTTTATTTGTCCACTTTAGATGCTCTGTAGATACTTATATTCTAGGAATTTGACCAGAATTGAATCTTGGTAACGCTTTATTTGGATGGTCCACTGTAGATTCTTTGTAAATGTTCAGTATATATTTAAGTACCATTCAACTGAACAGTCATTGAATGCCGCTGAACTCGAAGTTGAATGTAACTTGGATGGTTCACTATAGATGCTCAGTCTGCCTTTCAGTAGTATTTAACTGAATATCCATTAAATTCAACTGAACTTGAAGTTCAGTGTGGAAGAGTTTGTTAAATCCAACCCTAAACCTAATCCTAACCTTAATCTCAAGCCAAAACCTGCATCTGCTCCTAACTATGATGTTGTTGATAATCAACTGAGGATCACCAGAAAGTTCAATGATTGAAGTAGCTGTAGAGCATCTATAGTGGACCATCCAAATAAAGTATGACCATTTTCTTTAATCCTAACCTCAACCCAAAACCTAAACCCAACCCTCACCCTGGTCCTAGCCCTAACCCTGTCCCCACCGCTGTTTAGAATCCACCGAGTTTCAACAGATAGTTGGCGACTATACTAGGCTATCCAAATAAAGTGAGATCAAACTCTATTTATTTATTTATTTATGTATTTATTTATTTATTTATGAATTAAAACTTAGTTTTGCAAGATGATCAATGCAGATATAGAACTGGCAAAGTACATGTCTAGAGCAATTTAAGGCAAACAAAAAATTGAATCTAAAACAGTGTTTACATTGATCAAACCAGGATGTCGTGTAGTCAGTCGATCCAGTCAGCTGGATTTTCATGTGTGGTGATGAGGTTTTAAGGACTGGTGACCCTTCAGATGAGCTAAAGCTGACGCTGGAGTTGGAGCAGTATTAGATCCCGAGGAGTCATCTTTTACACTTTTAGGAGACATTAATAATGCAATGCAAAGAATGGCTGCAAGCGCATTGATATTTATCTTTGCGCACAGTGTTTTAATCGCAGTGAGCGAATGCTGTGCCGTCCTGTTAAGTCCTGTTTTCTCTCGATGCAAGCTGCCCGCAGCCAGGTTAAGGAGAGATTTCTTACTGTATTTATGCCTGTTAAGAGTTTTGTCCTTGGACTGTAAGTGTCATCCTACTTGCAGATTAATCCAAAACCTTTTCTTTTGGAACATTCTGAATGAATCAAGACGTTTAAGATTGTAATAAAGGCAACACCACCCTCTAGTCCGCATGTGTCAAACACGAGGCGTGGGCCAGAACAGGCCCGCACACAGTCCTACCTGGCCCGCAGATGTTTTTTCATTTTCTATTAATATTAGAGCGTTTCACATGGTAATGTCACGTGCTCAGATATTCCCACCCCAAGAACAGTGTATGGGACAGTGGTTACACCTCAATTCTACCGAATTCTGTGCAGTTCCACACCAGTCATACCACCGAATGCATTTCAGCTGCAGTTCAACCAGTATAAGCTCTTCTCTTCACCTCAGCTGAGAAATTGAGCCCAAGTCTTAATGAGCTTGCAGCAAAGAAAGGTGTGTAGTTCAGGCAGATAGAAACGACTGAGCACCTGGGGACGTTTAAATTTTCAGTAGTGCCCATGTAATATTTTAAGCTCTGCTGCGATTGTCTGTATTTTACAGTTTAAGTTTTTCCCTGTTTTGAATACATTTCGGTTACAGCACAACATTCATTAAAAATACATTTTTTTCTCTGCCCCTCAGGTTTTGAGAGTTTTTAATACGGACCTTTTACTGGTCGAGTTTCACACCTCTGCTCTAGACCGTCCGGATAGCGCATGTCAAGGCATTACATCTTTCTCACTGATACCTTTATACAGTTTCTTAGTTTAATGCTTCTGACTGATTTACTGCCGCTGCTGTTCTCACTGCAGGCTTGTTTTGAGCAGTTCTGTCCAAGCTTTTTTCCTTCCTTTGAAGGAAGGAGGAGTGTTTGGAGGCAACTGTGATTGGCAGAGAGGCGGGCCAATCATCATTTAGCCAACAGTCAATTGTACTTTGTTTTTGACAGGTTCTGTGTGAGCTGTTCCAGTCCGCTCCACAGCGGGGGAATGTTCCAGTGTCGGGGAATATCTCTGGCTTCATCCGTCGACTCTTCCTGCAGCTCATGCTGGAGGATGAGAAGGTTACAGTCTTCCTACAGTCCCCCTGCCCGGTGGGTGCGCACACACACACACACACACACACACACACACACACACACACACACACACACACACACACACACACACACACACACACACAGCCTCATGTTAATCCTGTTTGTCCAGTTTTGTCGGCTCCAGTTTATTAACATTTGTGAGGTGTGTTTCGTTTGTCAGGACATTAAAATGCATGATGTCAAGCTCAGGTAGTCACGACAGAAAGAAAACACAGTACAAATAAAAATAGAAAGAAAATACTTAAACTGCAATATATTAAATATACACAGAATACATATAAAAACTGTACAAATATATTTAGATTAAACAAGGGAAGAATATATACATTTTAAAGTGACTCCAGTGACCCAGTGTTTATTATTTAAAGTAACTGTGTTATTGTTCATAGCACTAATTGTGTAATAATAATAATAATAATAATACTGACCATGACCGAGTGAAAAGGTGAAAAGGTAGTCTAACCAAGGAGCACAACTACTTCGTTCGTATTCGATATCAAACATAAGTTGCTGTTTTTAAATCATAGCATAGATATAATACGCTACTTCTATCTAGTACAGATACAAATCTGCCCAAATCTTTGCATACGACTAGGTTAAGAATGGGTAAAATAAAACATTACTCATAATTGATGTAGAACTTGATACAAAGCTTATTTTAATCATAGTCAATATAATTGTTTTTCTTATTTTCTTTTTCATTATTTTTTTTTCTTTTTTTTTTTTTGAGGAGGTGCCAATGTTTCCTGTTCTTAATACCCCAGTTGTCCACTAGGGGGCAATAGATACTTATTACCACCCCCCCTAATTGGCCTTCCCTGGATTCTAACAGGCTTAAAGCTGGATGTCTCCCTTTTTATGAGTTGGTCTAAGCTGGGAATGAAGTCCTCTTCCGAGTTTCATCCCTAAACCTTGTCATGCGGCCTTAAAGGAATCCTTCACCTGAAAATGCTTATGTTGCTAATATTGAGTGATTGCTAAAGGCCCCAGTGCACACAATGAGATTATAAGCGGCTTGTTGGCCATGCTGGTGTGTTTGAATCGGATTCCTTTAAACGAGAGACCGTAGAACAGAGTCGTGCTCAGCCCACGCTCCCAGTTCTGGCTTCTGTCCACCTGCCAAATTGCTACTGTCCAGACATCTTTATTTTTTTGCCTTTTTCCAACCTGCCGTGTGTAATTGGGCAGGTCATTCCTGTAGTAAATTACAGCCAGGACAGCTCCTTCTAAGCCGCTTGCATTTTAGTACAGGTTAATCATCTGGCAGAGCAGTGGGGATGGAGGAGAGCTTAAAAGTTAATGTTTAAGAATTTGATAGTGTCGCACAGTCTTACCATCCAGCGCGTCCTCCCAAAGACACGTCGCTCTTGAAGACTGATGTCTTTCTAAAGGGGTTTTGTACACCTTTAGAAACACTTTGATGCCGGGGTTTCATATAAAGATGAAAGATTTAATCGTCTTATTTATGTAGTGGGACATTCTCGTTGTAAATCACATGGAAGCCGACCCGTTTTGAGCCCCTGTACGGATTTCTTTTTCCTTTTGCACTGGCTGCAGCGGTAATGCAACAGAATGATCATAAATCTAGTCTTGTCCTTAACCACTTATAAGGGGAAAGAAATGTTTTACTGCCCTAGAGGCCTGCCTGAAGGAAAAACACAAGAGTGGCCTGGCAAACAATCAGACTTGCACAGTTTTCCCGTTACACATGCAGTCGATCAGCCAAAACATGTTTGGATCAGAGTTGCAAAGTTTTGCGTTGGAGCTGTGAGGCCGGTGTGGCTCACAGGTAATTGAGGCTTATGCTGTGGATGGTCACTGATGATATTTATTGCAGGGGTAAATTGTCATGTTGCGTGTGCTTTTCTGAGGATGTCGTCAGGATATTGTCGGCCCTTAAAGAACTCTGACCAGCTGTGTTTCGTAGCGAAGAGAGGCTGATTGTGCAGCGCTGTATGTGAAATTGTAGTAGTTTAGTTTTTTGAACTCTGTGTCAACAGCGTAACCCCCAACTGCTGCCTCGGCGCTGTGGATAGGGCTGCCCACCCGGAGACAAGTGTGCTCACTGCCCACTGCCCCTAGTGTGTGTGTTTGCTAGTGTGTATGTGGTGTTTCACTACACGGATGGGCTAAACTGCGGAGGTGAAATTTCTCCGTTGTGGGGCTAATAAGGGTCACTTAATTAATTAATTAAGCAAGTATTTACTTCAATAATGTCATGTTTTTTTAAATAGTGGATATAGTAGTTTCTGTATTCCCAGTACTTTCATCCCAGCCCTGACTGTGATGTTATACACTCACTGGCCACTTTATTAGTGCTTGTTAACACAAATAGCTAATCAGCCGATCACACGGCAGCAACTCAGTGCATTTAGGCATGTAGAGGTGGTCAAGACAACCTGCTGAAGTGCAGACCGAGCATCAGAACGGGGAAGAAAGGGGATTTAAGGGACTTTGAACGTGGCGTGGTTGTTGGTGCCAGACGGGCTGGTCTGAGTATTTCAGAAACTGCTGATCTACTGGGATTTTCACGCACAACCATCTCTAGGGTTCACAGAGAACGGTCCGAAAAAGAGGAAATATCCAGTGAGCGGTCAGTTGCATGGACGAAAATGCCTTGTTGATGTGAGAGGTCAGAGGAGAACGGGCAGACTGGTTCCAGATGATAGAAAGGCAACAGGAACTCAAATCACCAACCAGAATCTCTGAGGAACGTTTCCAACACCTTGTTGAAAGTCTGACATGAAGAATTAAAGCAGTTCTGAAGGCAAAAGAGGGTCCAACCTTTTACTAGCAAGGTGTGCAAACTGCATGATGTCATTGGGAGATTGGGAGGTCCTTGATGATGCCACAGCTATCCATGTCCGGGAGTTCAAGCGAAGACAATTGGCCTCGTTCTCTCCGGATGAGTAGGATGGACTCTCATCATTCAGCACAGTGCTAGCCAGAGCGTGGACATCTGTCAGCTGGACACAAATGGCAGTTAGTGCTTTTGTCCTAGAAACATCGAGCTGTCTGCTGAGCTGTCCAGTGATCTGTTACCAGTGGTGGCTGGTTAGTGGATAATGTGCTTCAGTGCTAAAAGGCAATGCCGTCTGTTTATAGTTTAGAGCCCAGATTTGGGGAAAAACGGGTCGACTTTCAGTAGAAAAACAAAGTTCAGCTTCTTTTATTATAAGGGTTTAAAATGACATCACCGTCTATTAGACTGGAGAGAAGAGCTACAGCCTCACACGACGCCCAGCTTCTGAATGGAGCTTATGGAATATGAACGTTATGAAGAACCTGACGAAGAGCGTTTTGGAGGCACCGGTGGTCCCGAGGAGCTGAAGGGGTTAGGAAGGTGTGTTGAGTGAGAGGGATGGGTAAAGAGTACAGGTACAGTTAGAGCTGGGTTGCAGGCTTGGAAGAGAGAAAGATTCCTCATGACAGCACGGCGCTGCGGTAGCATGGCGCGCACTGACGCACGTTCATCGTGACACCCGTCACCCGCCGGGCGTAGAATCGCGTCAGTCTGAGCCATGTGCTCATGCTACAGTCATACCTAATGAAAGACAATGTCACCTCTTATGAACACACGGAGGAGACGTGCAGGGCAGGAAGAGGAGAGGATGACTGGCGGTATCCGCTCAGTCTACGTGGCTAAAGAAGCTTGAGAAATCAAGTGCAGCCTGACAGGAGTGATTACACTGATTGAGCTAATATCTTGGGCCTAGTGAAGATAATTGGTTGACATGCCCGATAGGCCGTAACGTGGAATTGATTCACGGAAGTTGAAAATGAATGGAGTGATGTGTCCTGATAAGGTCCTGAATCTGTGCTCCTATTGGCACGTACTTTACCTTTAATTCTGTCGCTTTCTCTTTTGATTTTATCTAACTTTCTCATCCTCTGTTTTCTTGTTTTAGCTGTACAAAGGGCGGATCAATGCCACCAGTCATGTGATCCAGCACCCCATGTATGGAGCCGGCCATAAGTTCCGGAAGCTTCATCTGCCCATTTCAACCACGCTGGCTGAAGTACTGGACCACGTCTCTGGTAAGAACACCCACTGACCGTGTGCTCACACGCTCCGGCTAGCTCGTTCTCTCACCCTCAGTCTCGCGCTCTCTCAGCCGGTTCTTTATACTCCAAAGCTTTTTGAAACCCATTAGATACTTGCAGCCCGGTGTGACTGTCAAGGTCAAATACACAAGCTTTTATTTGTGTGGGTTTCGTGACTGCATAGTGTTGTCCTCTCTCGCTCTTTCGCTCTCTTGCTCTCGCTCTCTCGCTCTCTCTATCTGTCTCCTTCTCTCCCTCTCCCTCTCTGCTTCCCTCTCCCTCTCTGCTTCTCTCTCCCTCCCTCTCTCCCTCCCTCCCTCCCTCCCTCTCTCTCTCTCTCTCTCTCTCTCTCTCTCTCTCTCTCTGTGTTCCCCCCTCTCTCTGTCTCTCTCTGTTCCCCTCTCTCTCTCTCTCTCTCTCTCTCTCTCTCTCTCTCTCTCTCTCTCTCTCTCTGTTCCCTTCTCTCTCTCTCTGTGTCTCTCTCTCTCTCTCTCTCTCTCTCTCTCTCTCTGTGTTCCTCTCTCTCTCTCTCTCTCTCTCTCTCTCTGTGTTCCCCCCTCTCTCTCTGTCTCTCTCTGTTCCCCTCTCTCTCTCTCTCTGTCTCTCTCTGTTCCCTTCTCTCTCTCTCTCTCTCTCTCTCTCTCTCTCTGTTCCCTTCTCTCTCTCTCTGTGTCTCTCTCTCTCTCTCTCTCTCTCTCTCTCTCTCTCTCTCTCTCTCTCTGTTCCCTTCTCTGTCTCTCTCTCTCTCTCTCTCTCTCTCTCTCTCTCTCTCTCTCTCTCTCTCTCTCTCTCTCTCTCTCTCTCTCTCTGTGTTCCCCCCTCTCTCTCTGTCTCTCTCTGTTCCCCTCTCTCTCTCTCTCTGTCTCTCTCTGTTCCCTTCTCTCTCTCTCTCTCTCTCTCTCTCTCGCTCTCTGTCTCTCTCTCTCTCTGTCTCTCTCTCTCTCTCTCTCTCTCTCTCTCTCTCTCTCTCTCTCTCTCTCTCTGTGTTCCCCCCTCTCTCTCTGTTCCCTTCTCTCTCTCTCCCTCACTCTCTCCCTCCCTCCCTCTCTCTCTCTCTCTCTCTCTCTCTCTCTCTCTCTCTCTCTCTCTCTCTCTCTCTCTCTCTCTCTCTCTTTCTCTCTGTTCCCTTCTCTCTCTCTCTCTCTCTCTCTCTCTCTCTCTCTCTCTCTCTCTCTCTCTCTCTCTCTCTCTCTCTCTCTCTCTCTCTCTCTCTCTCTCTGCATTTGCTCACAAGTGTATATATGGCTGTGGGTGTGATGGATGACCGGTCCCCTGAGACCTTGAAGGTTACAGATACAGCCCGATAGCCATATCGGTTCAGGTGGCACTGTGAACACTGACTGAATGTAGCCTATTATAACCCACGGTCTCTTGTCCAGTCCTTTCACTGATGCTAATAAATAGCTCATTTATCTTTTCCCAAACCTTGTCTTATCTCCACTGATTAAGAAACATGAACTTCAAGAGGACCTGCTCATTTCGTAATTCATTATGCCACCGTGAGATTTAATCTTGGGCTGTCCTTTTGAAATTCGCATTCTCTGAATGTCCACTTCTTTCCAGACAAATTTGGGCTGGAAGATTAATCATATTTAAATTGTGAAATCACAAGAGCTGCATTTGTAATTTATTTTTTTAACCGTGGTTTCAGTATATTAGAGTAGAGGTTAGGTATTTCCCCCAAATTCGTTAAGTTGCTTTTATTTGTATAGAGATCACATACAATTATGACCACTTTTCAGAAGATTTATAAAATGTATAGGATCCACATGCAAGCAAGATAAAGCACATGAAGGAATTGGGAGTAGAAGAATTAAAAAAGCAGCCCATTGCATGAAAATACAAAAAATACATATTGCATTAAAAATGCTGTGTAAAAAATAAGGAAATCATGCATCTCTCTGTTTGCAGACACACCAAGCATCACGGCCAAGCTGCTGAATGAGCAGAAGGAGGACAAGGAGAAGAAGAACCACGAGGAAAAGGAGAAGATGAAGGCCGACAATGGTTTCCAGGACAACTACAGCGTGGTGGTGGCCTCAGGTGCTCATTAAGATCAGTCTCCTTATTATCTGCCTGTTTTTATATGATGTTCTCTTCAGTCTTCAGGCCTTTTAGATCAGATGAGCATGCAGGTTTGAGGGGCTCATGTTTTTATCTTCTGTTTGGGTTTATATTTGCCGTCTTCATGGAAGCTGCTTGCTGTCTTTCTCTGTGTGTGTGTTTTTAGTGTTGAATAAGGTCTAGTTTGCAGTGCTTTTTCTTACATGGCAAAATGTTTATATTTGGGTGTGGCAGGTCTGAAGTCACAGTCGAAGCGAGCCTTGTCGACCCCTCCACGGCCCCCTTCCCGGCGAGGCCGAGTGCTTAGTGATAAGCTGGCGTCCTCTTCAGGAGTCGATTCTTCTGCCAAAACCATCAGCGTGCCTGTCTTCCACCTTTACCACAAACTACTGCCAGGTATTCGTACACACACAGTAGATTTGCTGCCATCCGTCTGCAAAGTTGGCGGTGTTGATTTTTAAAAATAGATTTTTTAAAAACATGTTTACTTGAATGTTTAAGTGTATGGTCGTACTAACATATTGCAGTACACTGAAGGAGGCATAGGGGGCAGTGTAGTTTCTAAAGCAGTGTGAAGGGTCTGGCTGCAGACATGCACCCTCAGCCTGACGTGCACCGCCAGATACGCTGTAAATGGTTATGTATGGCATGTCAAGCTTGTAACAATAGAAGAACCCTTTTGAGTCCTACATAGAACTCTTTTCAAAAAGATTGTATAGAGAACCGTATAGCACGTTCATAGAGCTTTGTCATGATGCAGAGAACCCTTCAGTTATACAGAAAGTTCAGTGAGTGTTGATGGTTCTCTACAGAACAGATTTCTTTACTATCGAACCCTTGAAGAACCATCCTTTCCAAGAGTGTGCTTTCAAAGTGATGCTGATGTTGCCTGACCTTCTTGTTTAAATGTTCCAACTCCACCTTAAAAGGTACAGCCGTCATTATTAAAGCGCCTGTATAGTCACCAACATGAAATTGCTGCATTGCTTTTGAGCGTCTTAAGCCATGAATGCTGTGTAGAATGAATCAGCATTGCATAAATACAGACAGCAGCACCATTTGTCTGGGAGCTTATCAATGTTTGGATACTGACCAGTCAGGAACCAATACCAGTTTAACTATTGTGTGATTTTGATGCTTTTGTTACTCAATGGTCTGGTGGACCCACTGTATTATTACAGCCATAACAATTTACATAAAAATACCAGATGTTTAAAATATCACAAGTGGTCAGTGTAGGGTTCTACTTTAGCAGCTGTAGCCAGTCAGCAGCCTGTCCGTCCACACCTACCCACACACCCATGTATGTATGTGTGTATGTATGTGTGTGTGTGTGTGTGTGTGTGTATGTGTGTGTATGTATGTGTATATATATATATATATATATATATATATATATATATATATATATATATATATATATATATATATATATATATATATATATATATAAATATAAAAAATACACACACACACAATCAGCAGGCCATGTAGGAGGAGAACAGAATGAAGGACACCGCACCTCCATGCTTTTACCTCCAATGGGTTCACGCAACACCACATGTGTGAAGGCTCTGAAAATGCGTTATTTTGTGTTCTTCACAGAAAATGAGCAAAGGCCAAGGAATCTGGGGTAGAAATAACAAATAATCACAATTTTTTCCTTTTGATAAACATTGAAAATGGGTCCCACAGACCTGAACACCACACAAGGGTTAATATCGGTTCTCAGTACCAATCCTTAAGTGTACACCTCCAACTTTTCCAGCATTGCCAAATCCATTTGCTTATTAATGTGCTCTGAAGAGTGCCTGTGTCTGAACTCTTCCCCTCTTTCTTACTTTCTCTCCCTTCCATACTCTAGTCGACTTTGGGCTAACTGTGAGTCACTTCAGCATCTGTTCTGTTTTAAGGGTGAGGCCCAGAGTGACCAAACCTCAGTCCATTTGTCCTGTCCCCTGAATGACGATTCCAGAAATTAGCGCTTAAACTCTCATTAGTGAGCCATGCGACCCCTACGTCTCCCTGAGGCCCGACGCCTCTGGTCATTGCCTGATCAGAGGGTTTTAAGAGCACCGGGGGGGTGTTACTGCACAGATGTTGGCCGTTCCGCAACGGAGCGAGTTTGCATAAGAATCGAGTTAGATTTACTCCACAGAGAGAAGTGTCTCCTCTAACACCTCCTTTGAGATTGGACCTTTTGACCCTCTCCTCTCTGCTCCCAGGTCAGCCGTTGCCTGCGGAGATGACCTTGGCCCAGCTGCTGACCTTGCTGTATGAACGCAAGCTTCCTCAAGGCTACCGCTCCATTGACCTCACTGTCAAATTGGGATCGAAGGTCATCTCTGACTCAGGCCTCTCCAAGACCGACTCCTTCAAAAGACTACGTACAGAGAAAGGTATGGACTCACGTTTGCCGTTTCTCATGCAGTAAACGTTAAGATTAATCGTCCTTTTCAGCTCTCCCCCTTTCTTTACCTCTCTTAAACCATCTCATATGCCTCCTTTTCTCTTCCTCGTGCTCTTCTTTCCATGTCAAGAGAAATTGCTTTTCCTCCTCACTAGCCTTCCATTTATTCTCTAGACTGGTCTGGTGGTTTACGAGGATTGAGATTGCACCATAAGCCACCTAAACCGCAGCGAAACACACACAGACACACATCATCGCTGTGTTTATATTGGTTTTGTCACAAACAAATTGCCTTCTCTTTGCCCCCAAAAAGCACACCTCTTTGTCCTGCCTGCCGTGATGGTTTATGAGCAATAGATGGCGGCTGTGTCATAACGCAGAATCGACTTCGCCTCCATTTAAAGGGGAAATGAGTGGTAGCTGTTTGCCGTCGTGTGCAAGCGTCTGATTCATTCTGTGCCCTGCTGAATGTGGACTAAACAGCAGGAATGGAACTGTACTGCTGTAATCACTGTTTTCAGTCCAAAGCCCAGCATAATGGAGCCATTTCAGACTTATTTCTCCTAAATCACCTCCAACCCTGGCCAGCGACAGAGAAAAGGGCATTTCTTAAAACCACTGATGCAGTGGCGGGATGTGTACTACCAGAGAACTTGTAGAGAGGGATTTATTTTTACTCTGCAGTGTCTTCTGGGTTTCTCAAGCCCTAGAGGGGCCTAGCTTCTGAGCCAGTCCAAAATAAATGGGTTGATATGGAGCATTTGATTAAAATCATAGTTTATAAATGTTTAGACATTTTAAAATTAAAGTTGTACAGTCATTTCCTGAACAGCATAAAACATTCTAACACTGCTGTTGTATTTCTAAGAGCTTTTAAACTTTTAAACTCAAGCTATAGGAGTTTAAAACGCCGCCTCATATACGTTCATGACGTCAGTGAGCGCGAACAGCCAATGAGCTGCTCCGCTCGCCCATCAATCTTCACGCTCTAGCAGCAAAGCCCGAACACCGGCTGCCCAAAACCCGTTTCCTATAGAAAAAAGGAAACCTACCGGTCAGTTTTCTGTGCTATTTTAGTGAAATGCGTCCTTCTGCTTTCTAAAATTAATGAAATGTTCTGGGCGAGTGATTAGAAACTATTTTAAATTGTCGTTTTTAGCCGTTGAGCTCCATTCACTCCCATTCATTGACTCACTCGCGGGCGCCCCCTTCTGTTCAGCAGTCCTGTTTTCGATATAATGTGGGGAATAGGAAGTGGCCAGGCTCCCCATAAACCGGCTCTGGTGTTACAGCCTCGAAAGTCTGGGCATAAAAAGAGGTGTGTAAAATCACCCACAACCCAGCTATCTGATCGAAAACACACCAGAACCTTTATAAATAGAACCAGTGTTTGATTCCCATGGCCTTGTAGCGTTCCTTTGTTGTCAGAAGTCAAATCACATTGGTGTGGTTTGCCAGAGCTGCTTTGTAGTTGATATGTTTGTGTCTTTAGGGCTGAAGTGTGTAAAATTAGCTACCCTATACCAGCCTTGCCAGGCTGTCCAGCACTTCAACCCTAGGTTATAGGATCCAAATATAGGCTGCTTTGATTGAATTTGCCCTACCCTTGATTTGCCTCGTGTATAAGAGGGACACACACACGCAAAATAAGGTGAACGTGCAAGACCAGCACAGTTTGTCCCACATCATCACTTTTATCACCACTACAATCCCACATGCACTCAAAAGCCTCTCACCAATGACCACGCACAATAACAGGGTTGTCTTCTGGTACATAGAGCTGAAAGAAAAACTGTGAAAAACTCTGAGAAGTACCATAGAAGTGGTCCACTTCAGTGGCTGTAATCACTGTGTTTCTCAGTAAACGTATTGGCCTCTGTTGCCACATGAGGTCATTTTTTGGGAACTGTGCTTGGTCTTGTCTTGGGTCTTAAACCTTGCTTGGATTTCGACACTAGTTTGTGTTCATGCTTAACCATCGCGCATTAAATAAAGTTACGTTTTGAAGTAAATGGAATATTTTCCCACCCCACCAAAGTTCAGTCCTAGAAGTTGGTTGCTTTTTGCTTCTCACAGTTCAAGTAATGCCAAACACATTTAGTGATGTTGAGATCTGAACTCTGGGGAGGCCCGTTTGTTGTTCAGAGAGCACCAGCAGCGTGCAGCGTGAGGGGTTTTCCTCTTATTTTTCTCCGTTTCCTTTTCTCAGTAACAGGGTCTTGACAGCTACACATCCTTTCCAACCCATAGTGGTGTTGTCTTCACCGTGGAAAGCTGGCCAGAAACACTCGTGGATGTTCTCAGAGCTGAAGCAGCTTGATTTCCTCCTCTCCCTCAAAGATGAAAGCTTTAGGCAGTGTTTATATGAGGGGAGCAGTTTTGGTGTCTAGCAGGTCTTGCACGGATGTCAGGAGTCCCCTTTTCTCTAGATCTTCCAATCATTAAAGGATTAATTTAAAGAATTCCATTTTTTTCCCACTTATTTTCCTTTGATTGTCTCCTTTCATGCATGTTCTCCCTGTGTCTGCGTGGGTTTCCTCCGGGTGCTCCAAAGACCAAAGACGTGCGGTCATGCCAGTTGGATACGTTAAACTGCCCCTAGGTATGAGTGAGTGTGAAAGTGTGTCATGGACTGGTGACCTGTCCAGGGTGTATCCTGCCTTCCGCCCAGTGACCACTGGGATAAACTCCAGCTCCCGCTTTAATATGTCTCCCATTGTCTTTTACTCTGTCTCTCTTTTGCTATTTATTTGTCTTTTACTCACATTCTGTACATTTTCCTTCTCTCTCGCTCCCTGCTTCCCTCCATCCCTCCTTGTCCCAGTTTGAACAGAATTTCTAATCCAAGCTCGGTGCGCAGAAACAAACCCGTGTGCGCTGTATAGTTATTGATGCAGTTCGCTCCTGCGGGCTTCCTCAGTCACTCCTCTCCCGTCATTATCCTCACACACACAGCTGAGATCCTCCCCTTGGCTAAATGACTGCCCCAGCTGCCTCTCAGCCTGTCGGGGAACCTCTGAGAGTCCAGGTCCTCTCCGCAGGCTCCCCTCTTTCATCTCGCGCCCCTCTGTTAAAGACGGGAAAAGGGCTGTCTTTCTCCTGGGTAGTTCTGTCATGGGCCTGTGTGAGTTGTCCATGTTTCCATGAAGGCTACAAGCTTCCCGCTGCTGCTCTGCACTGTTGTGTGTTAAGCCGCAGTGGAGACTTTCACCACTGCTTACTCCACTGTGTTGTGCTGTCGGTTTGGCTTTACCCAGTTCTGGCCTCAGCACAGCTCTGGAAGCTCTGGAAGGGAAGTTACTCTGCTTTTTCCACAGTGATATAAGATCAGTGACATCGTCTTTCAGTGTGATGATATAAAGATCATAAAATTAAACATAAGGCATGATTTGCTGATTTTGTATCAGCCTTATATAATACAATTATATTTCTTCCAAAGCATACATTCAACATTGTCCACTTGCCTGATTGAGTAAACGTGCTAACATGCACCAATCAGGCATAACATCATGACCACCTCCTTGTTTCTACAGTCACTGTCCATCTGATCAGCTCCACTTACTGTATAGCTACACTCTGTAGTTCTACAGTTACAGACTGTAGTCCATCTGTTTCTCTGATACTCTGTTACCCTGTTCTTCAGTGGTCAGGACCCCCTTGGACCCTCACAGAGCAGGTACTGTTTGGGTGGTGGGTCATTCTCAGCATTCTCTGACGTGGTGGTGGTGTGT
>NC_051220.1:4002500-4010000 GCF_015220715.1 Pygocentrus nattereri | reverse complement strand
GGTCCTTGATCGGTTACGTATCCAGTTCGTGGTCATGTGACAATGTTACGCTCAGACCGGAATTCATGTGTTTGTTATGCTGCACGTGACCATCATTCAGCGTTACCATGGCAACAGCACCGAAACGGTGCCTGTAAACGGTGGAAAAGCCCATCTGAGCGTCACATTGAGGTCACGTGGCCACGGATCGGATACGTATCCGATCTAGAACCACATATGAAAGTTGCTCAGTTCGGATTTGAAAAGATCAGATTTGCGTCCACGCAGCCCTGAAAACGTCAGATCTGAGTCACAATAGGGCAAAAAATCTGATGTGTGCCACTTCAGCCTGATAACGTGAGCATAGCGTTTGTATGTAGTCTGCCATGGTTTTTATGCAAATGCTGAAATTAATTGAAAAAGGTTCACTTTAGGGTTACAAAGAATTTTAAATGAATACCAGATGAATTCATATAGAATTGTCTCTGGTCAGTTAAACAAAAGAAAGCATCTTCAAAGCATCTGCAGTGGACCATTAACGTCAAGAGTTACCAGTTACTTGTAGCCACATTGCTTATTGTTTGGTTGAACTTTGTCTTTGCAGAGCACTGCGAGATGCTGAGCAGTTGTCCAGAGGATGAGCCCATGACCCCGGGCGAGGAGTGTTTGGATGCAGCCATAGACGAGTCTCTCCTGGAGACGAGCCCCATCCAGTCCCCCCTGCAGGTGTTTGCAGGAATGGGAGGCCTGGCCCTCATTGCAGAGAGACTACCCATGCTCTACCCTGATGTCATCCAACAGGCCAGTGCTCCACGTAACCACACGCATGCACACATCACTGTGAACTACCTTTGGTTCCAGTGATAGTGAAGTGAAGGTCATCGTGTAACACCTTTTCTAGGATAGACAGTTCAGTCAGCTTTTTTTCTTCTTTTCCTGTATTAAAAATAGAAGTTTTAGGTCATTTTGATAGAAACTAGAATCTGCACATCTTTCATATGTAGCAGTAACATGCATTGCATACACTGATCAGGCCTAACATCATGACCACCTCCCTGTTTCTACACTCACTGTCCACTTTATCAGCTCCACTTACTGCATAGCTGCACTCTGTAGTTCTACAGTTACAGACTGTAGTCCATCTGTTTCTCTGATACTCTGTTACCCTGTTCTTCAGTGATCAGGACCCCCATGGACCCCCACAGAGCAGGTACTATGTGTGGTAGTGTGTGTTGTGCTGGTACAAGTGGGTCAGACACAGTCTTTAAACACTGTGTCCACTCACTGTCCGCTCTATTAGACACTCCTGCCTTGTTAGAACTACAAAGGGTGGCACCTATACAGTAAGTGGAGCTGATAAAAAGGACAATGAGTTTAGAAACAGGGATGTGGTCATGTTGTGCCTGATTGGTGTAAATACCTAGGATTATTGTGTATCGAGTCTTTTGCCTTCTTCAAAGTACAGCACATCATTCAGACGCACAGCTGAGCATTAGAACATGCACCTAAAATGATCTGCATTGAATGATCAGGTAAAGGAGTTTGGACACGTCACCCAGCCTTGTCAATTCGTTATTAAAAATGCCGTGATGCATATCCCACGTCCTGTTTTTCATAAATTCGTAAATGCTGATGAACGTTCACTCCCCTTGCTTTTTTGTTCCTTTTCCAAGGTGATAGTGACGCCCTTTGTGCCTTTTGAGCTTGAACTAGTCAGCGTTTTGTGCCTCTGTGTGTACGTATGCATTCTTGCATCTGCTGAACTTGTATTGTCCCGTGCAGGTCAGTGCACCCGTAGTGCCATCCACAACGCAGGAGAAACCCAAGGACAGTGACCAGTTCGAATGGGTCACCATCGAGCAGTCAGGCGAGCTGGTGTACGAGGCTCCCGAGAACATCGCGGCTGAGCCGCCGCCAATCAAGTCTTCTGTGCAGACCACTTCACCCATCCCCGCCCACTCGCTGGCCGCCTTCGGGCTTTTTCTGCGGTTGCCAGGCTACGCAGAGGTGCTCCTAAAGGAGCGTAAACATGCGCAGTGCCTGCTGCGCTTAGTGCTGGGTGTGACTGATGATGGCGAGGGAAGTAAGTGAACCCCGACTTCTATTTAGTTATTTATTTATTTTTTATACACATGAGCAACACAGTCAGACTTCCTTAATTCTGAATTAACTCGCCATGGAAGAAGCGCTTCTTAACATAGTTACTTCAAGTTAAGCCAACCTTTTGACAACCTGTTTTTCATTGGTTAATTCATGAGAAGTGACGCATGATGATAAAGCTTTTCCATCGCAGTTAAAACATTCCGGAATACAGTCCGGCATCTGAGCACAGCCTGATTATGTTGAAATAATGTCTTATTTGTGACGTAAAACTTCTTTATCATTGCATAGCTACACCGATCAGGCGTAACGTTCTGACCACCTCCTTGTTTCTACGCTCACTGCCCACTTTATCAGCTCCACCTACTATATAGCTGCACTTTGTAGCTCTACAGTTACAGACTGTAGTCCATCTGTTTCTCTGATACTCTGTTACCCTGTTCTTCAGTGGTCAGGACCCCCATGGACCCTCATAGAGCAGGTACTATTTGGGTGGTGGGTCATTCTCAGCACTACAGTGATACTGATGTGGTGGTGTGTTAGTGTCCACAGTGTCCACTCACTGTTCGCTCTATTAGACACTCCTACCTTGTCGGTCCACCTTGTAGATGTAAAGTCAGAGACGACAGCTCATCTGCTGCTGCACAGTTTGTGTTGGTCATCCTCTAGTCCTTCATCAGGTGGACTATTCTCAGTCCAGCAGTGACACTTAAAAACTCCAGCAACACTGCTGTGTATGATCCACTCGTACCAGCACAACACACAATAACACATCACCATCACCACATCAGTGTTACTGCAGTGCTGAGAATGACACACCACCCAAATAGTACCGGCTCTGTGGGGGTCCATGGGGGTCTTGACCACTGAAGAACAGGGTAACAGAGTATCAGAGAAACAGATGGACTACAGTCTGTAACTGTAGAACTACAGAGTGCAGCTATACAGTAAGTGGAGCTGATAAGATGGACAGTGAGTGCAGAAACGAGTAGGTGGTCAGAATGTTATGCCTGATCGGTGTACATCTTATGCTGTATACAGTCACTGGGTCCAACTCCTCTGTGATTGTAGCCTCTCGCTTCCATTCATACAGCTGTTGGACTATAGATGGCTTGATGGGTCTAACTAGAATTCAATAATCACTTTGACGGGACCATAAAAGAGATTTTCCTCTGAATTTCCCTTTTTAATTTTCCTTTACTATGCATGTTTCAGTTAGAGAGACACCTTACCTGAAGATACTAATATATGAAACCTAATGGGAACCCGTTTTCATGATTCTGTTCGCATAATGTGAAGCAGGGCCCTCGTTTACTTTCATTCATTAGAAGCAGCCTTTAGTGGCTGCCCTGTTTATTATAGCGGGAGAGATGTGGGAGAATTCATTGTTACTATTTTCATCATATCCATTTCTCGGGGACTGGGAATCTGTTAGAAAGCAATGTTTTCGGCTGGTTCTTTGTGACCCCAGCATCTTATTTGCACCAAGCTAAACATAATTCAGCACCTAAGGGAACTTGAGGCCTGCTGACTCGGTGCTTTGCTTTGGTCTGGATTTGTTGAAAAGTTGAAATCAGAGATGGCTGATCGGGCGGAGAGCCGACTGATGGGGACCACGCTTTGTAGTCCATGATTTTCTCAGCATGGTGATTCTCCTGTGGCTTAATCTCAGCCTTCTGCACAGCTCTCAGCACTCGCTCTTGTTTTAGCCCCTGGGCTGGTGCAGTAGCGGCCCATGCTGACCCACCTGGCCCTCGCTAGCGCAGTGTGTTTAAATACCGCCCCTAAAATGAGGATACATTCAGCTCACGATTTCACCTCTGGTGGGCAGCAGTCACAACTGGCCTAATTATTGATGGCACATTTGCCCAGCGGGTACCGCTCTCTCACTCCCTCTCCCTTGTTCTCATACACACACACACACACACACACACACGCGCGCACACACACACGCAAGCAAACAAAGGAGCCAAGCACCCTCTTCATCTTCTGCATTTGCCTAGTCCTCATTGTCCCCTTACGCTCCCAGTGTGTCTCCACCGTCAACTATTGATTAGTTAAATGTGTTCTTGCCCAGCTGATCGGCCTAATTGTGCATAGATGAGCTGAGCGCTTCCCGCCGTGCATTGCTGACACTTCTGGTTGCTGGTAGTGTGGATGATTTGAGTGACATGTTTGTTGATTGGTTTACTCTGTAATTGACTGGTCGGGACTGGATAATAATGATTAATGATGATGAGGAGTGCCTCTTGCTGCATAGCTCGTTTATATAGTCGAGTAGACCCTTCTTTCATGTGTGCTTTCTGATGCCGTGAGACCACCCTTAATTTAATTTCAAGTCAAAACGGCCGTAGAAGTTCTGCATTTCCTATTTTGTTAAATTATTATTAGACAGAGAAGATGGGTCATAATCCACAGGTGTTTGTCTCTTCTTCCACTGCAAGAAGACACTTTGGGTCTGAAAGAATGTGCAGGATGACATCACTGAGGAAAGGATGGGGGGGTCTAACCTGATATTCCTGCTCAAGTATTAACTTTAGACCATGTCTTGGCTAATTTGGTTTTCCTTTGAAGCGTGAATGGGAGCTGTTTACTAAGAAGTGCTGTTAAATCTGGTCCAGTGGAATCCTCAAAGCGCCTCTACTCTCTCCCCTTCTTCTCAGGTCACATCCTGCAGTCTCCCTCGGCTAACGTCCTCCCGACGCTGCCGTTCCACGTGCTCCGTGCGCTCTTCAGTGCGACACCCCTGACCACGGATGACGGCCTGCTGCTGCGACGCATGGCCCTGGAGATCGGAGCCATCCACCTGATCCTGGCCTGCCTGTCTGCCCTAAGCCACCACGCCCCCCGCGTGCCAAGCAACAGTGCCAGCCAGAGCGAGGTACACCCACGTCTCGGACATTTTCAGCGTCACCTGCTCACTGTAACGTTTACGCTTTGCAGGACACTACGCTACCAACATATGCAAGTACAGAGGCTCCTGTAGTAATTAACATTTAGCTACTGCAGCCCCGTCACTAAGCTGAATAGCTTGTGGAACAGTTGGGCTACAAGCATCACAAACTAGGCCCAGTCCCATTTCACCCCTCGCCCCTACCTCTGAGCCCTTAGCCCTCTGTTTTGCTTGTTCACGTCTAGGGGTGGGGTGTCCCGATTCTTGTTGAGATAGAGGGGTGGGGTGAAGTGTTGGGGCTACATGACCCTCCAAACGGAGGTTTTTCAGAGACTCCAGACAGAGAGATATGAGAAAAACAGAAAAAGCTGCGAGACGGAGAAGAAGAGACCAAAGAAACCCCCAAATGTGAGAATTTTCTCTGTTAAAAAGTCACGATCACCACCGTTTTATCTTAGTTTAATGTGGTTTCAGTGGATTTTGGTCATTTTTTTCTTCATAACAAGCATAAAAATCACTAATAGCATGCGAATGTCTGTGTAGCTAGCTAGCTAACTTTCCCGTTCCACCTTAAATAGTCCAGCAGTTCTGACGCCTGAAGCTCCAGAATGTAACTGCTGCTCCATTTAAGGTGGAACGGGAAAATTCTAACAGGAATCTGGAGAATATCTGACTTCAGCTTCACATCACTGAAGAATTAGGGGGGGTGATAATAAATAATTGCCCCCCTCTTTGAAGGCGTCTGATCCCTAAATGTAACTAAAGCCCAGCAGTGAGGAGCCGAACTTTCCCCTCCTCTGCTGTCCCTGCAGACGGGCCGCTTATTGAAGTGCTGTTAATGAAGTTATGATTTATTTATTTGTTTTTATTTGAGGTTTGTCCCATTTTGTGGGGCAAGATTTCAACCACTACCCCCTGTAGCTCAGATCCAAGGGTGACACTCGAAAACAAGGGGTAGGGGTAAAAAGAAGAAATGGGACTGGAGCCTACTGGAGCTTTGCCCACGTAGATTAATCATTTGTTGCAGTGAATTGACTTTTAGCTTAATCTACTTTGCTGAGAAAAGCTACGGTAGCAGGGAACCTTCAGACCATATTGACCCCATCAAGAACTTCAACCGTGATGGTTCTTGCCTGTTATAGTTTTATGTAAGTCTTATATTTTTATACTGAACTCCACGTAGACGGGGCAGTGTAGAGCCTACGTCTCGGTCAACGTTTCTTATCCGTTTTCTCTTAAGAAGGAAGACTTTTATACTAGAAATACGAACAATACTAATAATATCGTTCAAATTCTCTCAGCACATTTGACTGAAATGCTCATCACATCCCTACTGCGTTCAGACGATAAGAGTCAAATTCTCCGAATAATTCAAGCTTTACACTTCAGATGTGATCTGAATTATAGATTATTAGGTTGCAGGGTTACAGTCTATACTGGCTTTGCACAGTGAAACTAGTTGCTTGAAATCTGCAAGAAACTGAATGACACTTGGTGGCATAATATAAAGCGTCCTGCAACACATCTGAAACTCCCGCAGCTGCATCTCAGCTTTGTTAAGCAAGTTTCGTGAAACAGCCAATGACTGAAATGTTCATCCCTATTACATAACTGCATTCAGATAATAGGATGGCCAAATTCTCTGAATAATTTGAGATTTACGCTTCAAATGTGATCAGAATTCTAGATTATTAGGTTGCGAGGTTACAGTCTATGCCGGCTTTACACAGTGAAACTAGTTGCTTGAAATCTACAAGAAACCGAATTACACTTGTAATACACGAATTACACAAAGTGTCCTGCATCGTGTTTGAAAGTCGGCTGCGACAGCCGCATCTCGGCTTTGTTGGACGTTTCATGAAACAGCCGATCGAAACACCAACAGAGTATCGCATGAATATTTCAGATGACATTATTTCAAACCACTAATTTAATGGCATCTGTGAACGAGAAAATGAAACAGAAGATGGCTTATTGCGACTAATTACATGATGTGGGTCACCATGTGAGGCTTAACAGTCCGACCTGTGCACTTCCAGCTGTGAAAAACCTTAACATAGTTGTGAACTGCTGTCTTCTTCCTTTGTGTTCCGTGTCGCGGTAACTGGGAATTGACCCGTGCACGTAGAGGTCAGAATAGCCAACACTGGGGAAGCCATTCTAGTATGCAAAGGGAAGCCATTTCCAACTGTGTCAAATCAGCCTTGACAATTGACTGCTGAAAGGTTGCCAGACCCTCTCTTCTTCTTCCCTCTGTTCCATACGGTGGGAATTGGCGGCAGTAGTGTGGAAGGATACTCTGCGTTGGGTTTAATGGACTCGTTTTTATTTCCGTTTGAGATGCTTCATTTTTATTAAGGGCCGTGGCAGCCAGACGGCTCTACTCAGGCCCTCGAACGACACCTCTCACAGCGTGTGTGTGTTTGGGAGAGGGAGGAGTGTGTGTCTCCTCTGCCCCCCTGCCTCTGGTTGCGAACACGTTTCAACATACTGTTGCACCAGAACCCTGAAATTTCCTGCTTTGCACT
>NC_051220.1:3965000-3997500 GCF_015220715.1 Pygocentrus nattereri | reverse complement strand
TAGTGCAGACACAATTTACATTAATATGAGCTACAGAACAGATTTAACACTACATTGAAGTGGCTTGATCTTTAGTATGTGCGTAATGTGATGGTATAGTAACACTGCTGCCTTCGGCGCTGTAGGCTGGGGTTCGATTCCCCACCTGGGTAAGCACTCAACACTTCACCAGTAAGAGTCCTTGGGCAAGACTCCTAACGCTACCCCTGCCTACCTGTGAAAATGATCAAATTGTGAGTCGCTCTGGATAAGACTCTCAACCAAAAGCTGTAAATGAAATGAATTAAATGAAAAGGCAGCAGTTAAATCGTTTTGATGTGTAACTAGTGGATTGTATCCATGCCCTAAATGTAACTAAAGCCCAGCAGTGAACTTTTCCCTCCTCTGCGGTCACTGCAGACGGGCCGGGTCGCCTACAGAGCGGCGCTAGTAGCTGTTATTGAAGTAATGATTTTTTTTGTTTTTATTAAATGAGGGTCACATTTCATAGGACAAGATTTCAATCACTGCCCCTCGTCACAAGGGGTTAGAGTGACACTCGAAAACGAGGGGTAGGCTTGTGATGTTGCTGCCGAACATACTGATCATGCTCCTGTTTATAGACCACTTTCACCCACTCTTTCAGGGAACGACACTGACTGTGTAAATTGTGCTCCATCCATGTCCGTGTTGATATGTGGTGTGAATGGAAAGTCAGGTGTGGAGCCGGGGGGTTCTGTTCTGCTTGTGGTGGGCCTGCGTCTTGCACAGTTTGCTGATTTCCCTGCTCAAACACACTGACTATATATGCTAATTAACTGCTGTGTTGAATCAGGTGGGTTTGAACGTGGAATAACCAAGCTCTGCAGGGCTGTAGCCTTACATGGGCCCAGGCACCCCTGGTGTAGAGTCTTGAGTGCTGTTCGGACAGGATCAGGTCTACATGGGGTAAAGTCCTTTCAAGACGACGTCTGTAATGCTTTGGGATGAGAAATCACCACCAGCAGATAAAATAGCTCATTTTTCTGTCTTTATGAATGTTTTAGTGTTTGGAGTGAAGGAGGACCATACATACAGTGCCAGTCCACTTGGGCTTAATACACATCTTATCAGCTCCACTTACTGTATAGCTGCACTCTGTAGTTCTACAGTTACAGACTGTAGTCCATCTGTTTCTCTGATACTCTGTTACCCTGATCTTCAGTGGTCAGGACCCCCATGGACCCTCACAGAGCAGGTACTATTTGGGTGGTGGATCATTCTCAGCACTGCAGTGACACTGACATGGTGGTGAGGTGTTAGCGTGTGTTGCACTGGTATGAGTGGATCAGACGCAGCAGTGCTGCTGGGGTTTTTAAGCACACTGTCCACTCACTGTCCACTTTTAGGCAGCCCTACCTTGTTGGTCCACCTTGTAGATTTAAATACAGTAGCTCATCTGTTGGTGCACGGTTTCTCATCCTGTAGTCCTTCATCAGTGGTCACAGGACGCTGTTGGCTGGATCTTTTTGCTTGGTGGACTATTCTCAGTCCAGCAGTGACACTGCAGATGTTGTATATAATAAAAACTATAGTAACCGTAAAAATCACACTACCCCACCTCGCCGTATGATACTAATCCCATCCAAATAGTGTTTTAGATGGAGTGGTTTGGCAGAAACTCTATAGTTTGATGTAGGTGTCAGCAGCCCAGCAGGCGTGATGGCAACAGGCTGTGTATCATGCGTTTGATTAAATAAGTGTGAATGTGTATGCGTTAGCCGCGTATATCATATATCGTCTTTAAATGTGTGTATGTGGTGTTGTGTGTTAGCCACAGGTGTCGAGTGGACACGGCGGAGGCACCACGGAGGAGCAGCAACTTTACTGGGCGAAAGGGACGGGTTTCGGCACAGGCTCCACCGCCTCGGGCTGGGACGTGGAGCAGGCCCTCACCAAACAGCGCCTGGAGGAAGAGCACGTCACCTGCCTACTACAGGTGACACTGACTGACTCGCTCTCTGTCTCTTCAGCCTAAAACGGCTAACCCTTTCTTGGCCACTGCTAGCTTTAATGTGTTGTAAGGACTTTTGGACACCAACCGATTTGCATTTCTATTTTTCAGAATCTTTTTTCATACCTGGTATTTACGTATGTACACCGATCAGGCATGACATCGTGACCACCTCCTTGTTTCTACGCCCATTCTCCACTTTATCAGCTCCACTTACTGTATAGCTGCACTCTGTAGTTCTACAGTTACAGACTGTAGTCCATCTGTTTCTCTGATACTCTGTTACCCCGTTCTTCAGTGGTCAGGACCCCCATGGACCCTCACAGAGCAGGTACTATTTGGGTGGTGGATCATTCTCAGCACTGCAGAAACACTGATGTAGTGCTGGTGTGTTAGTGTGTTGTGCTGGTGCGAGTGGATCAGACACAGCAGTGCTGCTGGAGTTTTAAACCCTGTGTCCACCCAAATAGGGGGTCCTGACCACTGAAGAACAGGGTAACAGAGTATCAGAGAAACAGATGGACTACAGTCTGTAACTGTAGAGCTGCAATTAAAATGCTCCTATATGGTCAGTGGAGCTGATAAAATGGACGATAATTGTAGAGACAAGGAAGTGGTCTTACTGTTATGGCTTGTTTGTGTTCTGCATTAGGACCTGGTTTGATTGTATCTCATGTTGTGTGTAGGTGCTGGCAAGCTACATTAACCCTGCTGGATGTGTGGGGTCAGCTGAGGCCCCGTCAGCAGAGAGCAGAGGTCACAACAGCACGGCTCTGCCCTCCGTCCTACAGGAGCTGCTCAGCCAGTCCTGCCTCATCCCCGCCATGTCCTCCTACCTCCGCAACGACTCCGGTACGGCAGTCTACTTCGCTGTCTCTGTCTGTGCTTGGCTCTATGAACTGCTTTACCTCTGTTCGGCTTACTTTTAAGGCTGGACACGGTTGTCGTTTTCACAAAGACATGGCGGGCATATTATTGATCTGAAGGGATAGTTGTGCTATATAATCGCCTATGCAGGTGTGTGTGTGTGTGTGTGTGTGTGTTTAGATTACTCTTTTGCCGAAGACCGTGCAGTGAGTCAGCAGGTGGAGCCCCTGCCTTTTTCCTCAGAGCCTCTCTTCGTCTCTCTCGTTATTTCCGTTTGTCTCTGCCTCTCAGGCCGTGACTATCTTTCAGACTTGAGCATATTTATAGAGGTTGTTAATAGGGCTGGGACCATTCATGGATTTATCGATAATTGTCAATAACAGCCATCAAATTGATAAGTACAATTTATTATTTTTCCTTTCCTTCCTGTATGCATGAGTGCTCTGCTCCCGATACATTTTCTGAATCTGTTGTCTTGGTTTTCATTTCTTTTCCCACAAAGAAAACACCATCAGAAACAATATTGTTCCTGCGTTATTAGAGTTTAATGACCAGGCATCACAAACGCTAAACGCAGAGTAGACGATTAAGAATTTAAAGCTCTGAAACCTTCACGTGAAGTCTAATGCGGAAATAGATTCGAGTAGTAACAGTGATAAAGTTTTGCACTATTGGCAGCTTCAAGCATTAAAATCTGTGGGTTTTATTTATTTATTTAATTATTTATTTATTTATTTCCAGTCAAATTTAGGATTTTCTGCTGATATCAATCCGGCTGATATAAATATATATATATATATATATATAAATATATATATATATATATATATATATATATAAAACAAAACAATTCGGGCTGTGTCTTTTGGTCATCATGAAATTTATCCACAACGTAAACGGCAGCAGGTATTTTCAAATTATGTCAAAAACTGAAACGTTTTTCTCTTCAGGAATATTCTTTGCTGGCAGTGGGCTTCACGCTTCTAAGGAATAACAGCGCTGTACTACGAAGGATTCCTTCTTTATTACAGAAATAAAACGTACGTCAGCCGTTACTCTTTTCAGAAACGGATTACAACCTTTTGCAGCAAATCCCTTCCATTTCAACCATGTATTTTGTGGAGTTTACAGAACAGACTAGGCGTGAAAAGGTCTTGAGGCTTTGTCGGCTCCTTTTCCGCAAATGGAAACCGTCCTTTCTTTCTCGATTTATTCAAATTGCTTATGGTCCCAGCCCTAAGCGTTGACCGCTTAACCGAGATCTAGATATTTAGTAACAGTGTCTTGGAACTGCTTTGGGTTTGCGTGAAATACTGATGCCTGATAGTTTCAAGTCCCTATTTCTTGGTCCGTTTCTGCTTCTCTCGCTGTTGCTCTTACGGCTTTCCTGGGAACATTTCCCATATACATGAGCACGTTTAGCAGAGTCGGATAAGCGCTCGAATATTTAACAGCAGCGTTTTGTGGAATTGTGTTGGGCTGCCATGAAATATTTTGCTCTGGATGTTTCCCTGTAGTCCAAGGCCACCCGGCAGCAAGGCTTGTAATTAGTATTTGAGCTGCGGGGTAGATCAGTGTTGTAGCCGGAGGTGCCAGTGTTGGAGGAATGGGGGGGGGCTGTGTTTGTCCAGGTGGACTGTGCAGTAAGTAAGTAATCCTTAAAGGGATCATCTTGGAAGTCCTACTGTGGGAGAGTGTTTTATACCTGTGCTTTGTGTAAGCATGTGACATGTGTTATCATGCCTCAGGAAAATGGCAGAGGGTGCATCTGTGGAGAGAGCATCCCTCCATCCTGCCAGGGATTTACAGCACGCCTGTATGTGTCTCCTCCCCGAGAGCCGTGGGGTTTCATGCCTTCCCGAACTGACGCAGCCTCTGTGTTGTGTATTTCGTGTTTCGTGCCTTGACTGAATGCAGTTTTGTCAGCGATTCAGTGATGAATAGACTGTTCAGACACAACTGCATGTGGTCTTATCGCCCGTTTTGCATGGGGCTCATTCACTGCCAGTTATACTCGCGTGTGTGTGAGCATCCATATTCATATTCATATTCATATTCATGTGTGTTACATAGGTGTAAATCTCTGACCTCATGTCGATATCCTGCTTTCTCAGGATAGGTTTGTTACAGTATTGGATCAAGTTCATTTTTTCACTTTGCTGGTATTCAGTCTAGGACTTTCTGCTGGTATCCCTCTCTCTTCAGCGTGTCGTGAAACCTCACAATTTCATCTTAATTTGATGATTTTGGTACAATTTTATTTTAAAAAACTGACATTAGCCCCTTTAATTAATTTACGGGTAAGTACAAGTAGAGGATAAGAAGATCCACTTGCATAAAAAAGGCAAAGTCCGACAAACATGAATGAAAAAAAAAAAAGACTAAAAGATCAAGAGAAAATGTCTCTCCTTTCAACCTTGCAAGACCTGCTATGCCACCAAATTAGCCCCTAACAAACAGCACTTTCATCTTTGAGAGGGAGGAGAAAATCAAGCTGCTTCAGATCTGAAAACATCCGCAGGAGGTTCTGTCCATCCTTCCACTGTGAGAAGCCAAAGGAAGGGCATGAAACAGCTGGCCATCTGAAATACGGAGAAAGCTTTATGAGCTGAATATGTAATTAAGTTAACTTGGATTGAGAAGCAGAACGTGCAACCAACATTTAAGACTGAAGTTTGAAGCAGTGGGAAAACTATCCTCGGAAGCGAGCCGAACGCAGGTTTCCTGAAAAGAATGGAAGCTGCAATAAAGGCGAAGGGCGAACACACTAATTATTGGATAATTTGGTATTATGTTCAATTAAATTTACTGTTAAATTCATGTTTTCTGCTCTTTTTCCTTGCGCTGAAAAATAAACAAGGTGCTTAAAGGGCAGAGTGAATGGGAGTTGAATACAAGGTCCTACTAATGATATGCAGAAATACATATCATTGATTATTGCATATTGATCAGTGGGTTTTTATACCACTAATGTTTCAGGCTGAGGTTAGCGCGAGCGTATGTGAACAAGTGTATCATAAGACTTTTAACTCCTTTGTTTTCCTCATTAAATATGCACGGATAAAGAGGTGAGTGTAGTAATTAGTTCTCATTATCAGCTGCAAGTTGCGGCTCTGCTCCAGTGTGTGTGTGTGTGTGTGTGTGTGTGTGTGTGTGTGTTTCCACATTGACGCCATTTCGATTTAGCATGTTTGCCTCGTTCTCCGTTCTCCCCGCCCCTTCCAATGGTGTCAAGGTAAACAGAGCTTCTTTTGTATTCACCTTGCTGTCGTCAGTAGCACCATCATTAGAGCTTCAGTGAGTCAGCCGGGCTGCAGTAGAGGCTAGCGGCAATGAAGAGAGAGACAGTGAGAGATAGTAGTAAAGAAAAGGAGCAAGATAATGGAAGAGCGAAGGAAAGCGGTGAAAAAGACTAGAGGAAAACCTCCGCTGTCGCTCCTTTAAGAATGTCCGATTCCCTCTGACAGAGAGGAGGGAGGAAAAGAGAGAAGGGGATATAGAGGGGAAACGAAACAATAGAGAGGCGGCTTTCGCCACCAAAGAGGGTTAAAAGAACACAAGGGGGCAAGCAGTGCAGGGGAGCGCGTTACAGTTGGAAGAAGCGGCTTCATTTGTATGCGCAACGTCTTTGTGAAAGCGGGAATTTTGTAGCGGCGCACCGAGTCGATTTTTCTGGATCCGTATCAGCACAGACACTTATTAAATAATCAGAAATCGGACAGACGGGACTGGTTCACTTTCAGTTTGCAGTGTTTCCTCTAGCATTAAATAGGCAGTGTGTTCTACCTGGGATTCTTGTCTGTCTGTCTGTGTTTTGTGTAGTATTCACTATTTTTGTTTCGCAGAAGTAACATCAGCTGTCAGATATAAAGATACACTAAGTTTAGGTGTATCCAGTCTTTGAGAGAGGACATGTACTGTGTGGCTGGTCGACCCGGCTTGTGCCGAAGGAGCAGCATCTAATTAAGTCTAGTCTACATTTATGACATTTGGCTGACGCTCTTATCCAGAGTGACTTACAGTTTGATCATTTTACACAGGTAGGCGAAGGTGGTGTTAGGAGTCTTGCCCAAGGACTCTTATTGGTATAGTGTAGGGTGTTTGCCCAGGTGGGGATTGAACCCCAGTCTACAGTGTAGAAGGCAGAGGTGTTAACCACTATACTACACCAACCACTAGCGTGTGGTCACAAGTGGCAGAATCTTTTGGTGCTTTAAAAGAGCAAAAAAACTTTTTTGCACACTGAAGTATTAACTTTATATATGGGGCAGTCGTGAGCTGGAGGTTAGGGAAACAGCCCTGTGGCCGGAGGGTTGCTGGTTCAGTCCCCTGAGTCGACAGTATGTGACGGAAGTGCCCTTGAGCAAGACACCTTATCCCCCAACTGCTCCCCGGGTGGCGTGGATAGGGCTGCTCACCGCTCCGGGCACGTGTGCTCACTGCCCCCTAGTGGGTATGTGGTGTTCCACTGCACGGATGGGTTAAAGTGCGGAGTTGCAGTTTCCTCATTGTGGGACTAATAAGGGTCACTTAATTAATGTATCCATTTGTGTGTGTGTGTGTGTGTGTGTGTATATATAGTGATATGATTCTGATATCATCGTGCATATCTGACAAATATAATAGGGAATAGTTTTTTTTTTTTTGGTGCCGGTCACAATTTCCAAGAATGTTCAGTTCAGTTTGCTGGACAAATGAGTACAATTCCAGCATTACGCTGTCCGATCTGCAGGACGTGCATCCGCTTTCCCTTCAGTTATGTCAATTAAAATAAGTGAAAATGATCATGCATTTCAGTTAGTAACGAAATCGCTCTTTCACAGAGTGGATAGACCTTTGCTTTCTAAAATAAGATGGCTCATGTATTGCTCTTATGCCCCGATCGGAACTGCACCGTATTAAAACGACGGCGCTTTCTTATCCATATCATGGACTTTTTACCAGGATTTTAATTAATTGGTCGTATACCAGTATATAAGGCCAGTGGAAACAATATGGGACATATGTATGATATCAAACCCCGACATTGTATAAAAATGTGTGTATTGTGCAGGCTGAGTGTGTTTGGTATTCAGCAGCAGCAGTAGAGCCTGTTTCACATGGGGGCTGTAGAGCGGCTCTGAGGCCTGTTCACTCGGGGGACCCTCTTTATAAAACAGCGAGATGGAGGCAGAGCGAGAGAGAAGTCTATTAGACTCCTGTGTGCTGTCTGCTCGCCTCATCACGTGATCCACCCCCCCCCTTTTTTTTTCTTATCCATGTTTCATGCCTTTTACTGAACGTTATTGAACACCCTCCTCTCCCACTTATGAGTGTGTCAGTCTGAATGCACGTCAAAACCTGCTCGACTCTCAAATGAGTCACCCACTCCCTCCTGTCTAATTTTTTTTACGTAACCCACTGCTCAGCAGACAACAGGGCCCTCTCATACGTCGAGGTCAGCGCGAAATGAGATTCGATTAGCCGGTTCAGTATTGGCGCGGCTTTCGTATCGTCTGGGCACGTGGGATTTATAAAGGCTTCAGATTTGAATGAAGCCGGTCAGACCGTTTCCTCCCCAAGCTTCTACGTCAGAGGGAATGCAGTGGCTGCGAGTGCAGTTCCAGCTTTCTTCAGGACGTTTTGAAGACTAGGGCTGTAACGATTAACCTCATCCGCAGCCCATAACCCCGGAGACTCGGAGGCTTAAGACCACATAGCACAGCATGTCACAGCGCTCTAAAGCTCTTGAGGCACAAAGATGCCAGGGCCAAGCTTCCAAGGCTTCTTAAATTCCAAGAGTTATTACATCCTAAGGTTTATTAGTCATTACATCGGAAGCAGGGCACACTGACTGAGTGAGTAATGGAAATCTGGACCAGTATAGTCCGGTATAGTCAATTATTCGGTAAAGTTATTGATTTGTAAGAAAATTGCAACGTGGATTTTTTTTTTTTGGTGTGTGTACTCATCAGTCTTTCCGAACAGATTGCAGTACACTTTGGGAAGCACTGGGAAGCAGTGCAGTTTGTCTCGTTGCCCAACAAAATTACTTGCTTGACTAATAGTTATGCTGAATTGTTAGACCTTACTTTTGTGTGCAGAATGATGAAGGATAGAACGAGGTTCTTCTCCCAGAGCTGCTGCTGTTTGACTTCAGTCTGTTGTGTAGCACCTGGTAGCAGTGCTGTTGACCTCAGTGTCTCTAATGGCAACGTTGTTGGCTTCAGTCTGTTGCATAGCGGCTTCTTCTAGAGCTGCTTGACCTCAGTTTGTGTGTTGCATTTGTGAAGAAAGCCGTTGACCGCAGCCTGTTGTGTGCTATTGCTACGCTGAGGTCAAAATGTGTAGGGCTGGACAACATAAGTATTTCATCGTTATAGTGGTAAGTTCTCCCACAGTATGCTTTTATTTTTGTGGGTACTGTTGTGCTTAAGGAACAAGTCTTAATCCTTCATAGTCGTCATTATTATTATTATTATTATTATTATTATTATTATTACTGTTTTTGTTTGCGCCACTTAAATATAGTCTGTTCCAACTTAGTAAATCTCAGAAAAACTAAACCCTCATGGTGCGTATGAAAACACCTTCAAGTATTGATTTTACTGCACATAAACACGTATAATTGATTATTGATTTTTTTTTTAAACTAGAAAATATAATGTGAATTATTTTTGGAGATTGCCCAGGCCGAGTCTGTTGTGTCGCATTTTAGTGAAATGCTGTTAAGCTCAGTCTATTGTGTGATATTTGATAGACGTGCTGTTGACCTCAGTCTGTTGTGTATCATTCCATAAAAATGCTGTCGACCTCAGAGTTTTGTGTGGCATTTCGTACATCAGTGTAGCCTCCTCTAGTCATGCTGTTTATCCTCAGTGTGTTGTGTGGCGTCTGCTATCTGTGCTGTTGGCTTCAGTCTATTGAGTAGCTTGCAGGTGGTGGTGGTGGTGTGTTCAGTCTGCTCTATAGCATTCAGTGGGCGGCACTGGTGTCAGCAGTGGGAGACCTTCAGCATACACAGCCCTTTATTTTCAGCAAGCCTTTTAGATCGAGAACCACTTGAGGCACTGGCATCCACTTTATCGCGTCTCTTTGTTACCCATAATGAAGAACTGAAGTATAATGTCTATGGTAGAGCTAGTTTAATGCACAGTCCATATTAAGACTCTGTGGTTAACTGATTCCATGGTCTCTCCGTCCCAGCCTGATCTGTTTTTGGAGTATATTTGCCCCGTCCTCCCTGAGCGAATTCTCACACACAGTCTGTCTTCCTAGAGCGTGTCCCTAACCGTCCCGCTCCACTTCCCCTGCTTGTCTATCCCTCCCTGTCTCCCTCTTCCTCCCGTCTCCTTGCCCAACACTCGTTTTAAAGGCATCGTCCAGCCTTCCCTTTAGAGGTAGGGATCTAATGCGCACCCCCAAGAGTGCCATCTTTAAACACAAGACCCTCTGCCCAATAACCTCCTTCGTCTCTCTCTCTCTCTCTCTCTCTCTCTCTCTCTCTCTCTCTCTCTCTCTCTCTCTCTCTCTCTCTCTCTCTCTGTCACTCACACACACAAGGTCCTCCTCCTCATGTGGTTGGAGCTGTGTCCTATATTAGTCACTGGTGTCTTGGCAATCCTTCTGGGAGGCATTACGCCACCGCTGGCTCTCCATCACCCCGGCTTGGGCCATTTGCACTGAGGTAATGCCTTTTAATGGCAACAGGATGCTCAGCCTGCCCTATTGGAATTTTGGTTCCTCCTAGGGGTGCATGATATTTCAGTAGTCAAAAAAGGGCTGTGCAATATATCGTTTAATCGTATCGCAATATTTCGCAATAACTATATTGCAAAAGGCTGCAATATACAAATCAGCACTTTTATTAATCTCACACAGAAGTACTGTGAACTAGGGGCGACCGATATGGGGTTTTCAGGGCCGATATCGATTATGCAGTAATCAGGGACACTGATGACCGATATTTGGGAATCCTGTTCATGTACCATAAAGATGATGTTTGTTGTGTAAAAAAAATCTTACTCTTACTCATGACTTACATTGATGAATGTAGATGAATATGAGAACATTACAAAAACAAAGTGCTTTGAGCTGTAGACAGCATGCCGCTGCACTCATGCCTCTTTCAGTGCGATTTCGGAGGTCGTCCAGTGTTGGGAGTGGCACATAAACAGAATCCTTAACGTATCCCCCACAAAAAAAAGTCATGTGTAATATCTGGTGATCTTGGGGGGCCAGAAGTGAAGAACCCAAAACGCTATTTGCTCAGGAGTCTCCATCTCCTCACATAATGAAGGGCGCTACCTTTCAGTGACGGTCAGACACTCGGTGACTCTTACAATTGGATTGTGATTGGTTCCAACCATGGTGCCTCATGGTTGTAAAAATGTGGCGCTTTGAAATCATTAATCTTTTTGAATCACTGTGTCACCCTATATATATATATATATATATATAATATGTTTGTGTGTGTGTATGTATAAAAAATCCTATATAATGATACATTATGATTTTAAAATAATTCTCCGCTTTAGGCACACATTCTAAACACTTTCACACCACTGCAGAAGCCATATGAGTCTGCAGACCATGTCTGCTCCCTTGCACGGAAACCCCTCCACTACCCCCAGCCCACACTGTTTAAGAATAGCAGTTTGCTAAAAATCTTCAGCCAAAGTACAAAGAGGGATAAATGGTATTTCAGTACCAGTGATCTAATCAATCATTTGAAAATTCATCATTTCAGTTGTTTTTACTGCTCAAAGTGTCTAGCAGCTTTATACGTTCGTCCTGGGATCCACCTACATGGGAATTGTGGGCCGGTTTTGTACATGTACATAGGGTAATGTGCAGACGTCACACCCCTCCTTTGTTTTTTTTTTTTGTTTTTTTTATATTTCCACTCAAAATAGACACGAAGTACACATTTCAGGAGAGTTTTCAGCACTGGGGTCAAAAGATACAGAGAAAGTGAGACAAAACAATCATGCAAGCCGTGGCAGACCTCCAGAACTGTCGTCATCAGTAAAGCAGAACTATATAGTACTCAAACCACATCTTCGCTTAAGTCTTTGATAGAGAGGAGAAAATCAAGCTCCACTCTGGCTTTCAGATCTGGAAAAAACCATAAGTGTTTCTGTCTGTTCGTCGATTGTGAGAAAACAGCTCATAGCTGTGGGTCTGAAAAGATGTGCTGCTGTCAGGAAGCTCTAACTGAGAAAGGTAATGGTGTTCTCAGACCAGTGGATTGACCACCTCCACCACCTCCACCATGCCTCAATATCACTGAATGTGTTTAGGATTACTTGGATCGTAAAAAGCAGAACGTACAAACTTCTAAGACTGAACTTTGGAGGTGTGGAAAAATTAACCTGCAGATTTCTTTGGAAGAAACTGAAAGCAAGCGTCCCGAAAAGATTGAAAACCACAGTAAACGCAAAGGTTAAACACACTTACTGAAAATGGTGGAAAACTTGATTTGACATGTTTTCCGTAGTTATTGAAGCTTCTGTGCAGTTTTCTGTTAAATATAATTGCTTTTTTCCAGCCATGTTGACTGCAAATTCAATTAAAGAAAGGTTGTCGTATACTTTGGTACAGTACTCTTATGTGCCAATTCCAAAACACAAAACTTTATAAAATATAAAAAAAATTGGTCCCCAGATCCACCTGGATTGGCATTACATGGGAATGCAGCTCTACTTCTGCATAGTTATGAATGCAGACACTTCAGCTCAGTAGCCCAGCATTGCCAGAGCATTCAGAGTTCAATGAATACATCATTAAATATTTACATTTACGGCATTTGGCTGACGCTCTTATCCAGAGTGACTTACAATTTGACCATTTTACACAGGTGGGCGAAGGTGGTGTTAGGAGTCTTGCCCAAGGACACTTATTGGTTAGTGTAGGGTGGCTACCCAGGCAGGGCATTGAACCCCAGTCTACAGCGTAGAAGGCAGAGATGTTACCCACTACACCAACCAACCACACCAAATATTGATTCAAAATATTTATCTGATCTAAACAGCTGTCCAATGCCAATAATCCTGATACCAGTATAAATCTGATTTCGTTGTGCATCCCTTATTTCTCACTGCACTTCATATATGGATTATAGTTGTATTAAAATCATCAATTGCTGATTATTATTAATAGTCTGTTTTCTGGCTTCGTCACCTTTTACCTCAGTACTTTCAGAACACGGCCACACAAAGTGGAGCGGATCTCGGACGAGACTCCCTCGTTTGGGTCAAGACATCAACACAGTACAGCAGTTAACGTGCGTCATCATCTCATCAAACCATTCTTTCTCTCTGTTGCTTTGTCCCCTGTCTGATATCTCCCTTATAGACTCGTCCCTTTCCCTCATTCCCCTTTTCCCTCCTCCGCCTCCCATTCCATTTTCGCCCACGTTGTACGGTTTTATCTCTCCGTCTCTCTGGATTCACATTATCACTCTATCCCCCACGTCTTCTCCCTCCCCACTCACTTTTCAATCCCCCATTTCCGTCGTACGTTCTTGTCCCATCCTGTTTTCCTCTTCTCACCTCCACCCTGCTTTCTTCTTTTTCATTCTTTATCCCTCCATCTTCTCGCCTCCTTCATCACACCCCCAGCTCCGTTTCTCACTTTCTCTAATCTTTCTCCCTTCATTTCCTGCTGTGCACGGTACTCTGCGTGTGTGTGCGCTGGAAAATATGCCGTTCCGTGCTGTCCCCTTCTATTCTTCTCCGTTTCGCTGTCTCCACCTTCATAACCCCCCAGTAAATTTCTTTCCTATTTCTTCATCTCCCTGAACACTGTTCTCCCTCTCCCTGTCTCTCCCTACCCTCCCTCATTTTCCCCCTTGCATCCCTCTATCTTCTCTTACTCTCTCCCTGAGCACTATGTGGTGCTGCTGTTCCTTTTCCTTTATCACTTCCTCTGTTTCTTATCTCCCACCCTTTCTCGCTGTAGGGAGTGGGGGGTGTGTATATCAGAATGATGGGCAATCTTGGTGTGTTCAAGTTTGCTGGGTACCATGGACAGAGGCAGAGCCTTAGAGCCGTGATTCATGTGGCTCCAGCTTTGACCACTAGATCACGTGTATGTGGCCATGTGGGCACCCTGTACAACAGGCCCACTGACCTTAGTGTGGGATGTAAATGCATGCAGGACTTGCAGTAACTTCAGGGTGACTCCTTAACGAAGCATCTCAATTCCTTTCGATTTCTTGTTTATATTTATTTGACGATTCACTGCTACCCATTAAACTCGGTGGGGATGTCAACTGCTGTTGATTATGATGCCCCTGCAATTATACATTTAAGCATTCTAAGGAAATAGTTTGTGTTAGATTCTTTGGTGTTGCTGTTTGCATTAAAGGCTTTTTGACACGACACAATCCCTCAATTCCTATGGCCAGAGCACCTTTGACACAACACAGTAGAATGGCAGCCATACAAAGAGAATCACTTTTAAATGATCACTTCTGATTGTAGGTAAATAGTCTCTTAACCTGCCTTTGAGGACCCTTTGATCAGAGGTCTTCAAATCAGTCATCAAGGACCCCGAGAACGTCCACATTTTTACTACAGTCTACCTCATAATGCATAAGGATGGTGCAAAAATGTGGACCGTCTGTGGGCGGGCCTGAGGTCCGATTTGAAAACAAATACCTTAAATCTCAGGATCTTTAGGTGAGCGAAGTGTGGAAGGGCCTTTACAAGGTAAACTGTTTTCTTCTGCCAGGGTTCTATGATCGTTCCTATTTCTGAATTGAATTGAATTCGTGCAGTGAAACACCCACATACATGCGCACTAGTGAACACGCCCTAGGCGGCAGTGAGCACACTTGCCTGGAGCAGTGGGCAGCCCTGTCCACAGTGCCTGGGGAGCAGTTAGGGCTTAGGTGCCTTGCTCAAGGGTCCTTCAATCACGTACTGTCGGCTCAGGGGATCAGACCGGTCACAAGGCTGGTTCCCTAACCTCCAGCCCACAACTGCCCACGAAGGTGACTCTGGTTGCACTTTTGAGCTTCCCTATTTACTGGCCTTGTAGAACATGATTAAATTCCCATCGAGAAACAGGGAATCCCTTCTTGTCATGCACACCCACCACCTGTCCTTGGCTGTCCATCCTTTCTCACAGTCACACCAGACAAAGGCCTGGCCTCTATGACCTCTACATTTAAACGGCCACCTCCTGTTTAACGCCTGGGGCAGTAGGTGGCAATAAGTCTTATTCAAGGCTAATACTAGGGTACCTTTGATCTGTAAGTTTACGCACTATCCCTGTCCCATTGTTCTGCTGAGTGACAGACAGACAACGTAGTGAAGTGAGCGTACTGGAAAGCTTGGAAAACGCTCACCTGCTCAGAAATTGGAAAGACTAGGAACTGTAGCTTTTAAGAGCCACGTTGAGGTGGTGTTTTGCTGTTGGTGGAGTGGTTGTCCGTGGCTTGGACCAGTTTGAGTTGTCCCAACCACTGGAAATAGATTTTCTCTCGCTTCACAATCAATTTTGAGAGAGCATCCAATCCACATGGTTCCCCTGAACTGTTATGTAATGTTCAATGGTACTACAGCTGTCAGTGTTTCGTTGAGGGTTAAAAGATTTTTCTTAGTAGTATTCATTTCTTTAAGTCTTCAAGTTTCCATAGAAAGTTTGGCTCAAAGATGCATTAAATTCTTATTACCACCTCACTTTCTCCCTACTTCTCCTCTCTCTCCTTTTATCTTCTTTTTCCATCCCTCCCTCCATCTGCGTTCAGTACTGGTCCCCAGGTATTTGCTCACATTCATATATGTACATGTGTATCTCACGCATTCATTCACACACACAAGAGTGCAGGGCAGCACGTACAGTTAAAGTGATCTAAGTGAAGCCCCACGCATCTGTCATTAGACCACACTGTTCACGCATGACGCTCAGACACGCTCACTCTTACTCGTTTTCTCCATCAAACCACAGAGTTCTAACCCTCCGAATACATTTTGTTTTATTGATCAAATTTTCTATCGCACACTACATCCTGTAGGTAATAATATATTTATATAAAAACTCTGTCCTTTGTACAGAAACGGTATGTTCAGCCCCACCCTGACATCAAGGAGAGGTAATACACTGGGGTTTGTCCTTTCTTTCCCTCTCTGCTGGCAGTCAAACGGTAAGTGAAACCATGCTGGACGAAAAAAACAGGACAGATCAGTCCAGTAGCCTCAACGTAGTCCATGCCTGTTACATATCTGGGAGTTTGTTTGTTGTTTTTTTTTCATTTGATACCTTCATTTCCACAGGTCAGCCGCTGTACCCTTTAATTTAAAATAGAAAAATATTTCTTGTTCTTCCCCCACTCTCGCTCGCTCCCACACACAGTTCTTATTGCAGATCCCCATCTCTACTCTGCTGTTGGAAGTGTCTGCAAATAGGAACAGTCCCATCCTCCACCTGTGTTCCTTGTGGCAGTAATGAGGGGATACAGGGATCATCATCCTTGTGATATTTTCCATGGGATGTGCAGATGTGTATGAGCAAGAGTAATGGAAGTCAGGCAGCAGTTGACGTAATTGGCAGTGCACGGAAAACAAAGTCCCTTTGGCCAACGAGATGGAAGCATTGACAGCTTGCCGAGATAATATGGATATAAGAGGGCCGTTCTGTTAGTGACCCTCAGGGTTCCTTTGCCAGTCTCTGTTCATGTTACCCATATGTATCCATGTTTTTAGGAGTAGGGAGTTCATATGTGTGTGTATTTGATAGCACAAGGACATCCTCATTGTGGCCTAGAGTGTCCTGTGGTCCAGTGTGAAATTCAGCATTTGGAGCTCCACTCCTCCAGCACAGCAGATCCTCAAATAGGGAAGTTAAGTAGTCCTTCATCCAGCATTCCTCCTCCTCCTTACCCACTGCTATTTGTCTGTTCCAGCCCAGTGTTACCTCTTCAGGGGGATCCAGCGTTCCCCATCTGATGTCTGTCCGAACAAGTGCAATGTTTTCTCTGGCATTTGCCACCTGCTCTCCATAAGATCCGATCCAGTCTTATCTCCCCAGTGACATAAGGTTGTTCCACAACCTTCTATTCCACAGCCTTCTGTTGTCTAGCCAGTCCATCCAGTTGTTATAACTCCAGAAAGTATCTGGAGTTCCCCACCTAACACCCCCTCATGTCCATCCACTGCAGCCCAGTGTTATCTCCCCAAGTCTTCACTGTGGTGTTCATCCTCCCCATCTTCCGGCATATCTTCACCCTTTTCCCCCACCCACCCCCACCCTCTCCCACACCCAAACCCTCACCTCTGGCCGACCACGGCCCCAAAGACCCCAGTCTACCTTTGCTCCCGCTCCCAAATGCTGTGCCACTTACAGGGTGGTGTAAATGTAGACGAACACAATGACAAAGAGGTTGAGGAAAGTCCCGATGATGCCAAGAAGAGCCAGGATGGACTCCTCCCTCTCCTCCTTGCCTTCGAGCGCTCGCACCTCCTCAATGCTGATGGTTGTTGTGCCCATCCTGACCGCCCACCTCTCGCGCCCTGGTGTTTATCTATGGCCAGAGAGGGATAGAACAGTGAAGTGAGGACTGGGTAACTTGAAAGAGAGAGGCAGAGTGAATGGGAGAAGACGCATTGTAAAAAAAAAAGACAAGCAGATAATGGAATGGAATTTGCTTGGTGCTTTTTTCTTTTCTTTTCTTTTCTTTTTTAAATCAGCAAGTATGCCGTTACTGCTCCCCTCCATCTGTCATTTGTTGGAGTGGGAACACAGCAACCTGCCTTGTCCAGCAACTCGTTCAGCATTCTCACACAAACAGCCCGGTGGCTAGCAAGAGCCGTCAGAGGCATGAAGTGTCACACACACACACACACACACACACACACACACACACACACACCCCACAGTAATCACTCAGCTGTGGAACATGGGGACATGAAAAGAAAAGAAGAGGCAGTGTACTACAGCCTCCGTCTCCGCGACGGGGTGCCTCTTTGAAAACATGCAAATCATCACAAATTATTTGTTGCACAAAAAGACAGAGAAACCAGGAGCAATTTGTAGTGGCTTGAAGCTCAGGCTCATCTCATGCTCATCCACGATGTTCACTAGGTCTCTCTGTCTGTCTCTGTATCTGTCTCTCTTTCTCTTTTGTCTCTATCTCTCGCAGTGCTCTCGGGGTAAAAGGTACCTAGGAGTAATGCATTTTTCCGTGAATGTACGCATGCAAGAAGGCGTTTTGGCTTCAGGTCACATCCACATGGGGAAACAAACAGTGAGAAGGAAAAGGACAGCTGGGTGCAACTGGCAGACTTACTAGAACATCAACAATAAACAGCCCATGGCTGGCTCACATAAAGCGAATAAGGGAGTGGTATTCGAAGGCAGCGAAAAAGCAGAATGAGGAGAGATGTAGAGAAAGAAGTAGGGCTGTACAGGCTTACCCAACAGCGTGTGAGGCTAGCTTGGGGAGGCAACATGCCCCAGGGTCCTCGCAGCAGAGGGGTCGCTGGGCCGGGGCCCACATGAGGGCCGGCTGGCCAGCGGTTGGCCGTCCCCAAGCCCCGAAGAAACGAAAATGCCAGAGAGAGAGAGGTAGAGAGTGAAAGAGCAGGTCTACAATGACATCTCCGTGAGCTGTGCTGTTGTGTGTGTTACGCAGAGCAGACGGCGCTTTCGGTCCCCAGCGACCCTCCCCTCTCTCCCTCCTTTTCTTTCTCCTCGTCGATCTTACTCTCTTTGGGTCCGTGTATCTGTCTGTTTTTCCACAACCCCAGCCTGGGTTAAGCCCCTGCTTTTGTTCTTGCCGTGGTCGCCTCGTCTTCTTTTGTGGCGCTGTTTGTTCTTTATCCACTGGCTGAGCAGCTACCAGCTTTCAGCACCATTCACAGCGGCTGGGAGAAATCCTCTGCTCTCCTCTCCTCCCTCCTCGCTCTCGCTCTCTCTCTCACTCTCTGTCTTCTCTCTCTCGTTCCCTCCATTCTCCCTCCCTCTCCTGAACACCACCACAGCCCCCTCCTTCTCACTCACATTCTGTCTCGCTCGCTGTTTCTTTCTCACACATACACATGCCGTTCTCTCCTCCTTTGCTCCTTCCGTCTCTTTGACCCTCTTAGCAGCTCAGAAAGAGCATCACCCAAGCTCAGTGACAAATTTAACCACCCCCCCTGTCACCGTCCTTCCTTTCCCTCCTCTTTGTCTCTTGCCTTTTTTTTTAGCTGCAGAAGTGTAATTAGCTCCTCTTTAGTGACTCTCACTCTCACTTTCCCAGCACTCCCTACATGAGGCAGAGGTGTGAGGATGTTCAGCAGAGGCGCCGACTCCTCCTCCTCCTCCTCCTCCTCCCTCCCTCAGCTGATTGCTTTGGGTCTCTGGAAGCCTCCTAGAGCTTGACAGTGGCAGAGAATTTGAGCCATGGTCCGATCCCACTGGCAATCTAAGAAGAAAAGTGCTGTGCGTGGCACGGCAGGTTACCGTGGCGACAGAAGGCATGGGGGGAAGGCGAGAGGGACTGTGGTTGGCTGTCGTGTTTTTTTTTGTTTTTTTTTTAACCGCACGCTGTCCCACACAGTGCTGCCGAGAGGCCGTGAAATTAGCGTCCACAGTCATGTGTGTACTGTATTCGATCTCCATCAGAAGAAGCCGACTTGGAGATTTGAGGCAGATTTTTTTTCACGTCAAGCATTCACGTGTAAAAGTTCCGCGCCCATTCGACCAATCCTGTGTGCACATTTGCATTCCGAGCAAACTCCACACTTGTTTTGGAGTAGTCATTTTTATTCTCAGTATTTTATTGTTTGTGCGTGGGTCGTAATGGCTGCTAAACACTACCTCGCTGCTTTAACACACTCCATTTCTTCTGCTTCTAGTCATAAACTTGTTCCAAACCATGAGCAGGACCTCCCACCCCACTTAGAAATGAAGCCATGGCTTAATAGGATCTACTCTTTGTGTATGTGTGTGCTTTAAAAAGGCAGTCAGCAAGTTTGCTCAGCCGAATGACTCATTTTTGACCCCTTGAGGGATGTAATTTCATTTGTTTTATTCACATATGATGCCTACAGTATAGTGGGATATGAGAGACTCATGCCAGTGAGGGGAGAACACAACACATGAGCACTACTTTGAGCGCTTTGACGAGTTCAAAGACTGTATTATTGAAAGTTTCCACACGCTGGGTTGTTCTTGTTAGCTGGTTTTGACAGTCGGATACTCTTGGCTCCGACACTTCCTTCGTCTTCCAGCTACTTGTATTGTCTTTCTCTCAAGCACGCAGGAAATAGATGTTCGAGGACCTTAATTTGAATCCAGCTGTTTCTTCTGAGTGGCGTTTAGCAATGTTTGCTTAGTTTGCACCGCATGCTGACCATGCATGGCTTTGTCTCTGAACTGGCAAGATCGCGCACTTCAAACTCCCTGTAGCTTGAGCAGCCCAGTCCTGAAGTGACCCTCCACCACAAGGCTTACGACTCTGTGTCTGCTGTCGGACCACTCCTGCCTTTTCCTCTATACCATAGATTGCCCTTCTGCTAATTCTGCCTTTGTGTTTGAATTTGTGTTAACAAATCATGGTCATCCCTTGCATTGACATCTTTGCCACATAAGAAGCAGCAAACGCATGCAACCCCCTCAAGCCACCCATAAAAACGTATATCACCGTTATGTGCGCACATAAATAAGTTGTTTTTCTTCTGTTAACCCTCCAACCCTCGGTGCTGCCCCAATCAATTATTTATTGTTTCAATCTGGAGTAATCTTGGCCCGGGGGAGAAAGAACAGTGGGGGTAGGATTACAGAGCGTCTATAAAAGAGCCCCAGCCACCTCCAACGGTCAGATCCCCAGTGATCTAGGCTCCTATCCACAAAGTAGCATTGGGAGTAAGGTTGTCCCGCAGGAGAGTCGTTATAGGTTTGGGACATGGGAAGATTCTGCTGTACGTGGAAAAACTTAGCTGAGAAAAGCTGCTATTGAGCTGGGTTACGTTCAAAGTAATGGTAGATGATATATACGTGTTTGTGAAGATACCTTCATCTTCTGGACTACATTGATTTGAAGATAAAGGATAATTAAGGTTATGGCATAGGTAAAATTGATAAACCTCTGAAAGACAGTCATGGTGTAAGAGCTTGTAATGATCGGTCTTTTGGAAACCACCCTCTCTTGTCTGCCCTCAAAGGGAGAGACACTTCAGTCGAGGGAACACAAACACCTCTCTCTCTCTCTGATAATTAGTATCTGCACGCTTCAATCAGCATAATGCGACTTAATTAGTGCATAGGCCTATTAAATGAAATGATCATCTTGGCTAATTCCCTTAGCACTGGCCCCTGATCCCCCCCCTCCTCCCGGCCAGTACATTGAACAACTGATCAAATTGGATAAGGCCAATTAAAGGTGCAGGAGAAAGCCCTTGCAGCTCTTACGGTGTTGTTGCTCTGAAGGGGAATCAGAAAGTCTCGGGGGAAGGCGGGAAGTGTATTATACGGAGGCTGCGTGTGTCATTTCTTTCCATTCTTGGGAATGTTTATTCTGTATCACATTAGAGATTGGACGCCCTGGCGATCATGGCTGTTGGTGCTACATCAATTGACTCTTCCTCTGTGTTACTAACATGTAATGAAGCTGCATTCGAGCATAGAGCTTATGTGCCTTAGCTTTCGCTGACTCAGAGGGCTCTCTCATTGATTTTCCTGTAGCTGCTAGATCTGAGCACCCAGGATGAGTTTTTAATTCATTCGTTTACTTATTAGTTTATTTGATTTTACCTCCTTCCATTGGCAGTTGACAAAATAATAATTTATAGTTGTCAGAAACGAAAACTTTCCCCCAGTTCTGCATAGGAGTCTTCATTGTCTGCCAAGATGTTCTTAGTTTAAGTGCTGCACACTGCCTGAAATTAACAATCTTATTGCAAATATAGCCAAACATTGGGATTCATACTAGCTGCACTGTCAGAAGTCCTCTTTCAGCTGGTTCGGCCAAAACGAGACCCCTGCATCAAGTTGGGTATTCTATAGTTTCTGTAAAACAGCGCACTGGCTACTCCAGGAATCTGTCACCCATGACTCCCCGAAAGAGTGACCAAGAACCAATTATACCTCACGTCACAGTTGAGAGGGGTCAACACACGTTTGTAGATTTTCTTACATAAAGACTTTTGCAGTCTGTAACACCTACAAATACATTGTGGCTACCAACGAAATTTATTGGGGACTTTTTTTTCTTTTCATTTTAGTTAGTTAGCCTGATTCTTTAGCTAGCCAATAGTGGGTGGATTACTAGTATGCTTGCAGGAGGCTTTTAAGGCTTATCTACATCAGGTAATGGTGTACTTGTGAGACTTCCGTGTCCATGAGCGGAACTATTCCAGTCCTCTTCCTCTTATGGCAAGGATATGTTTTACATGTCACTGTTGTCAAAACCCTGAATCTTCAAATTGGTCACTTTAGAGGAGGAGGAAAAAGCCTACTTTTAATGTAAGTCTATGGAACCAGAGTTTTTCCCAAGTGGTTTTGGGCCTTTTTTTTTTTTTTTTTTTTTGGTTCATTTATTATGAAATTTACACGATGAACCAGCCACGTCTCGCAGCTTGCATGGATATGTTGCTCAGGGGATGTAATGCAGCAGCAAAGAATCTGGTTTACAGTCCTGGTTACTGAATGTTTAGTAATTTGGATTAGTGACTTCTGTTTGCAGAGATCTGGGAGGAAGCCCACCGCCTCCTGCTGCTGATTACTTCGCATTAGAGAAACCTTATGTTGACGGTCTCAAGTGTCGTGACACCCAGTCAATACTGTGTTTCTGGACAGATTCTTGGGGCATGCTAGTGCATCTCTTGAGGGAAAAGCATGTGTCTTTGTACAACTGTGTAGCAGACCTTCACTGAGCCAGTCATGTACACGTTTGTCTGAGGCCTTATGCAGCATTGTTGCAAGGATTGTCCAGAATGGGAACCATTGAGACATGGTCCAGCACCCAGTATGCAAACCTGGGTTGGGATAGCTCTTAAACGTTTGATAGAGACAGAAGCCTTTGGCAAGCATTTCAACCTTGGAGAGATTGTGTCTGTCTGTGGAAGAAGAAAGAGGTTCCCTGGCAGGCCTCGGTGTGGTGTCTGAGGGAAGCGTTGTCTACAACCGGTGATCTCAAGCACAGATGCAAATGCACATCAGAACATTTAGAACTCATTTGACTGTTTGACATGCTGCACTGATTTCTCCACTGCATTCGTGCTTATCTTCTGATAAAGTCAGACGCATAATTGAGCTGTTCCGTCAGCATTAGTGAGTGATTGGATTGGAAAATCACACAAAATTCTGATATTATTGCTCTGCTGTTTGGCCTTCATATTCCTATAAAGGGTTAAAACGGCAGCAGGATTCACATGTCGGATCACTCACCAGACTCTGCCTCACCATCCAGAGTGATTTCATCCCATTGTGATCATCCATCAGCCAGAAGTCAAGCTCCAAATTCACCCAAACCCCACTCGCCACTGTTATATCTCTGCTTTTAGCCTTCATGTTATAAACATAGGGGTTTCAGTTTACATTGATTTTGAGTATTAAAAATGTCTGATATGAAATATGCAGCTCAATTTGTAATAAATATAAAGCCTGTCTTGCTGTGCATCAGAGCTTTGGCGCTGACCCTGAATCCAAGAGGGCAGAAAACCAATAAAAAACATGGCCGCCTTATGTTAATTGTTTATTTTTACTCATAGTAACCAATCAAATGAGTCACCATTAAAATTATCACAATTTCTGCTCACAGGCACTCCAGACTAACAATTTCTCCAAAGGTATCTAAGGTGCAACTTGTTTTCAAAATATCTATATGCAAAAAAAAAGCTCAATTTTGCGTTTGTTAGATACATTTTTGATCAAAATGTACACATTCATAAAGATATCAGATTTCTTTTAGCATTTATATGTCAAACAATGGCATATCTGACGGTCTCCTGAAAATAGCACCATATGGCATGTGTGGCTGTCCCATGTGAATACTTTATAATTGCAATTGACATTGGAAATGACCCAAAATACCAAAGCAATCCCCCAAATTCTTGGGTTCTAAGGGAGTGAATGGTCATCCCTTGAATCCATGAGTTGTTTCTTGTCTTTTTGTTTTGAAGTGTCTGAACAGAATATCTTCCAAGCCTACCTTTGGTAAACACGGACTGATATGGGGCAGTCGAGGGCTGGAGGTTAGGGATCTGGCCCTGTGACCGGAAGGTTGCCGGTTCGATCCCCAAGGCTGACAGTCCATGACTGAGGTGTCCTTGAGCAAGACACCTAACCCCCAACTGCTCCCCGGGCGCCATGGATAGGGCTGCCCACCGCTCCAGGCAAGTGTGGTCACTGCCCCCTAGTGTTTGTGTTCACTAGAGTGTATGTGGTGTTTCACTTCATGGATGGGTTAAATGCGGAGGTGGAATTTCCCCGGTTGTGGGATCAAAAAAGTATCACTTATTACTTACTTATATGGGCAAAGTGGTAAATTTACCTCACGTCCTGATGCTGATGTGACGGCACCATTCTGTAAAATAATCAACTTTGTGGTATTTTTTTTGCCTGCTTTGTGCACCGAGTGACCTCATGTGTATTCTTTGTCTTGTGTACTGAGGCATCATGTGGACATTACCAGAAAAGTTTCCACAGTTCCCATAAAGAATATCTTGTGATTGGGTGGGCCAGGGCCGAGTGGTAGGAGCGAGGGGTGAAATGGGACTGGGCCTAAATGAAAGCATGTCGAAGGGGACAGAGTGGGTGTGGGGTCTAGTGAATGTTCCCACTAACTTTTCTGTCCCTGTTCTTGTCTCTCCATCATTCTTTGCCACCATCTAAAGGTATCAACATCCAGATGTACCTGGTTGCACCCAAACTCTCATTCACATATCAACTCGCTTCACTCTCTTGTCGCCGCACTTCTCTCTTTCTTTATTTTGTTGTTTTTCTCATTATGACGGCTTGTCCTGTGTTCGTGTTTAATGGCACATGCGCCAACCTCGTTGCCTCCGTCCTCTGATTTATGCATCGGGCTCTGCTTCTTTTAACAGGTGCCCTTTAGAAATCCCTCTCTCCCTTTCTCCAAATGCCCCTTCTTCTGTGTGAGCCTGGCCAGTGTGAAATACCAAACGCCAGTCTGGCAGGCTGTCAGGATTAATTATGACCTATTGTGCGTCTCTGAGAAGAGGAGGAAGGGGGGGATCCTCTACCTAAGGAAGGTGGAGGAAGGACCAAAGTCATGTGTAGTGGGGCCCATTTATTAAAATGAATCTGTTGGAGACGGTGACAAGATTTGAGGATTTCTGTGACGTTATTAACCTTTGCTGGAGTTTGCTTTCTTCACTGCTGATTGTCTACCGCATTTGCTGAAGCTGACGGAGAGATCTGGTTACTTATTTAGGTTTATTACATTGGGCACTCATTGTTTTCTTTGCTTGCATTCACATTCCAACCGTAGGTACCTCTAACACGAATCGGATCTGATTTTAATCAGTTGTTTGTGTCTTGAAGACCAAATAACCACAATTGATTGCTAAGCTGAAAATCATGGACCTCAGCCTTTCAACAAAAGTAAGGGACCTAATGATTGAGTGAGCCTAAATGGAGCTGAAGGGAAGGAACATGATGAATGCTATCTGCATTAGTAGTTGGATGTGTTTTGCGTCTTCCTACAGCATGAGAGTTTTGCAGGTACGACGGTGTTTTAGGGCCACGGTTAATAAAAATAGTAGCGTTCGAGAATGAAGTAATAATATTGCAAGAAAAAAGTTGTAGAATTGTGACATTAAAGTGGCATTAATACCAGGAAAGGTCGAATGTTGTGGCCAAAGGTTTTGCAAAGGGAAGGCAGCACCTCCTTGTGTTAAAATGAGGGGCAGTGAGGAGTCGGTGGTTTCATATCGATTTCAGAAATACTCCCTGTCTCTCCTGCGCATCAACACCAGCCTGGTATTAGTATAAGAAACGGGCGAGCAGGAAACTGTTTATCTGGAATAAAGAGCCAGACGGACTCTGTCTGTGTTGTTGAAGGAGAATCTCAGGCAGGGTCGTCTACACGGCTATCGGGGGGCTATCTCCCCCCATTCAAAGAGGGCATGAAGTTTCACAGACAGTGAGGATGAAGATCAAAATGATCCACAGTGAGACGGGAGTGAGTGGAGCTCCGAGGCCAGCACAGCAACTGAGACCCCAACATGGCATGGCAGCCCCCCTACAGTTAGACCCCCTACAGTTAGCCCACTTTATCCTCCGGATATTACAACTTTTTTCCTCTAAATATTACGACTTTATTCTCGAAGTCTACTTTTATTTTTATTAATACTGGCCCTGAAACGCTGTGGTATGCAGAAGATATGGACACTTGCATAAACAAAGCTCTCCTGCTGCGTGGATGTTTACCTGTTCCATTCATTCGAATTCCCGTAAATACGATACAGTACGATACAACACACTTTCCTCAGATTTCTCTGTAATTTTTCTTGCATCATAGCAGCATAGGAGGGAAAGATGACCATCAGACAAACAATACAAACCACCACAATACACTTCACGCTATTACCTGATTCCACTGTACACCCTACAACCCAATATCTGAGTTACTACCTGTGTACTTATCTAAACAGTTCACTCATTGGGTTAAGTTTCTCAGTTAACTGAGGGATGAAGGAATTCCTAAACCCGGTTACTCTTAACTTCCGTACTCTAAAACATCTGTTTGAAGGCAATAATATTATATTCGCCATACAGCACAAGAAATGGATCAGACAAAATACCACAAGTTAATCTTTCCTTGCTTTTCCTCCAGGTTCTTATAAAACCTTCCTCCAGAGGCTGACCCACAACCTTGGAACAGATTTGTGTCAGTCTAAACAATCTTGTCTTTAGATTCACAGAGAGCCAACTATGCCATGCTTTCACACAGTATTGCATCACATACTGTAGCAAATATAAAACAAAAATCTGATTACTGGCCCCAAACGGTCTTAACCTGCGAAGAAAATAAATACGCCGCTGTACTTTACTACAAACATAATCGATATGACTATTCCATGATACCGTTGCATCTGCATGTACACCGAGGTATTTATGATGTAACCTGTTTAATTTCCTGATCATGGCTTCTCAGAGGAGGTAGATATGAATCAGAGTAGAGACCAAAAATCTCCTCTGCCTTCTTTGTGTTAATAATAAGATCACTCAATGTGAATTTTCATTCAGATGAGAAGAATCAATGGAGGCTCTTCTTTTGGTTCTTGCCCAAGTGCAGAAACTGAGCCATGTTCTCGTGTACCTGTAGATGCACTACATCAATGGATTCAGTAGTTAAGTGACTACATTACGCTATCTAAATGTCTTGAAGGGTGCATCAAAAGCAACAGGCCATCACCAGCGCAGACGGGTTGAATCCGATTAGGACGAAACGTTCCGAGTTTCTGGGAACTGGACAGATCAAAGCTGTGTGATATTGCAGAGCCTGATTTGGAGCCTCTTGAAGGCTGATTCACTCAAGTCAAACTGGTCCACTGGAGTCAAAAGTGCGAAAGGGCTTGGGATTGATGGAAGAACTTAAAAGGCTTCAGTCACGGATCGTTACTGACATTGGGAAAGATTTGTGTGTATGTACCAGACGGGGAATAGGTTGCGTAAATAGATAACTGACTGTTGTTATCGTTAGTTACAACCACCTCGTATTGTATAACATTGATGTTGAAAGTGACCCTATGTCTGCCTGTTGCTGGAGAGTCTAGTAGGATTGGCAAAGTCCGATAGAGCACAGTTGGCCTCGCTCTCTCTGGGTGGGTGGATGGTTGGGTGGGATGCCACCCCCCCTTCACCCTCCCCCCTCATCACTCAGACGATGCTGGTCAGCGCAGGCGTCTGTTAGCAGACGTAACAGATCTGGCAGTTGGCGCTTTCCTCCAGGCGTGTTCGGCTGTCCAATGCCGTTGCATTGAGGCAGTCCAGAAAGATGCGGGGGCTGATTTCACAGGTCTCAGAGGAAGCCTGTGTTAGCCTTTGCCCTCCTAGTGCTGGTGGTATCGTGTGATTTAGGGAGTCCTAACTAGTGGGTGGAGTTGGATACAAATCCCAGTCCCCCATCCCAACCCCAAAATACAGGATAGGATATTTAGGTGGGTGGATGGATGGATTTATGGTTGGATGGATAGAACTTTATTGATCCTGAAGGGAAATTGCAGAAAGACTAGGTCACACTTGGCTTGTTTGGGATCAGTTGGACTAATACAAGCTTTACCTGATAGTGCATCCACGGTGACATTAGCCAATAAGTGTGCATCACTCTCAGTAGAGAACAGCATGAATACTGTATGCCCGTTCATGGTCAAAGTATCGTGGCTTTTTTGCTTTGCCCTTGTTTTTGAACCCACTCAGCCAGGTGAGGCCGGGTATGCGAATGAACGAAAAATGAAAATCTCAAACCAGACTGGCTTGATTTGCAGTCCGCATGTTGCCGAGGGTCAGATCCGGTGTCCATCAGGACAGCTTGACGTTTGTGGCTGCGTGCTCTCCCTCTCCGAGAGACAGGAGTGTGAAAAGGGGATGGAGATGCGCTCGGCTTGTTGTATCGCTCATTCTGCTGCATTATTGATGGGATAGCTTGGCTGAGCTGGCCGTGTCTCCATGGCAGGCTTTCCACCGCTGTGCTTCAGTGCCGTGCTGTTCTCTTTCTTTGTCTTTTAGTCCCTCTCCTGTTTTCACATTTTGTATGCCGAGGTAACACCTGCTCCACCTGTCCAAATCTTAACCAGTGTCTCTCTGTTTATTCCAGGTTTTGTAGAACATTGTGGCTCTATGTAAACTACAGTTTACAAGAAAGCTTTATCGTCTTGCCTTCTCTCTTTTTTGATGTTTACTTCTATGTCGAAGCAAAGACTGTGGTGATTTCTGCTCTTCTTACACAACATGTCTAATTGCGCTTGCTGTAAATAAGCTGATGAAGCTATTAAGTGGCCCACAAGGCAAAAAATATGCATGTGCATTTGCTGGTTTTCTGTCATTTTAATGACCGTGTCATTATGAAGCCTACAGCTATGAAGCATGAAGGGAGCTTTTCCATCCTTTTACAGAAAGACCACATTTGTAAGCAGGTTAAAACTGTTTTCTTCCAAGGCTCAGGTCAAATTGTTTCACTTTTTCGTTTTCCTTGATTAGTTTGAAGGGTTTAGCTTTGCAGCCAGACGTGTGGATGAAAGAATATGAAGAATAAGGGTGAGAAAAATAAATGATTCTTAGGTACATCACGATTCCGTCATTCAGTTCAGAATCGTTCAAGAGAGATTCATAAAACATTGTAATCTGATTCTTTTCTGCATTTCACCTGTTGTAAAATAAACTTTTAGGCTTTATAAAGTAGGATATTTTGGCACAGCCTGGCTTAGAGGGTGTAAAGTCCTAAGGAAAATTCTCAGCATTTCATTTTTCAAATGTTCAGATGAGTTGGATAATCCTGACAATAAATAGAATACTTAAGATCTTCAACTCCTCGGGACCACCGGTGGTTCCAAAACGTACTTCATGTTCTTCATAACGTTCATATTCCATAAGCTCCATTCAGAAGCTGGGTGTCGTCTGAGGCTGTAGCTCCTCTTTCCAGTCTAATAGACGGTGATGTCATTTTAAACCCTTATAATAAAAGAAGCTGAACTTTGTTTTTCTACTGAAAGTCGACCCGTTTTTCCCCAAATCTGGGCTCTAAACTATAAACAGACGGCGTCAGTGATCTGCTCTGGAAACATCACTTTCAGAGAATAATACAAAGAGCGGCGGAGATTTTTGGCCTTCAGCAGTAAATTGTGAGCATATAGTGATGTGTGGAGATCATAAAACACGTTCTGTTCATTTAAGGGGCTTTTTTACGAAAAGTAAATAAAAATTTTACATTTAATTAATGCAGTTACTGAATATTTGCCTCACGATTTGGTCATGAAGATTGACAAACAAAAATATACCCACATGCATAAGAGGTTAATAACGCATTTTAAGTTTAAGGCATCTGTACACAAATTCCCAGACTATTCTCCTGTAACGAACAACATCTAATATTTGTTATTGTATTATTTTTTTTTGTTGTTGTTTTTGGGGGTGATTCGTGTATATGTGTATTCGTGTATAAGTTCCCTCGTACAAAGAAAAATGGTGAAACGTTACTCAGTAGTGATTCTCATTAAATTAATAAGTGTTAAAAAGCCTCCTTTCGCTGTTAGAACAAAATCTTGTATCGCCATTTTTGTCGTTTTTCCTTTTTTTCTCAACGCTGTGAAAAATTCATGGTGAAAAGGCCAAAAGAAACGGTCCAAAATAACTCGCAAAAGAAGTCTGGTTACATTGACTTTCTATAAAAGTCAAAAATATTTATTTTTTTCTCATGGAAAATTGCCATTTTGATGACAACGTTTGTTTATAGCCCAAAAAATGTAAATTAGGTCATAGAAATAAAAAAAAAAAAGACTTTACTCTCACTTTACCTTCTATCTTGACACCCAGAATCAAATTGAAATTGGATCCTGAGGTGCTCAGAGAGTGGCACCCTAGGAAGAGGAGAGGTATATGCTGTTTTAGATATGTACTTCATGAGGTATGACGTATGGATTTTGGTGTGTTCTATGGATGGATGGATGGACATGGGTTGAGAGGACGTGGAGCCATAGTATGTGATGCAGGCTGTTAGATGTATGGATGGTGAATGGACCGTTTGTGAGATGGACCGTGTCTTAGTTATGATTTGTAATTGAGGGAGGCCTAGTTGACGGCTGTTTGACAGAACGGGGCGTGGTTTGTCCTGGTGATGCTTCGGTTTGTGTATTAGTGGTGTGCTGTATTGTGGAGGTGTGTGTTGATGGCAGGTTGTATTGTGTGAGTTAAAGCAGAGGGATTTTGCATCTCATTCTGGCTTCAGACCCCTTTCACAGGATTTACAACCTTTATAGCAAAGACGGCGCCTGCCCCCCTCCTTCCATCTCTCCCTATTTCACCTCTTTTATGTCTCTGTTAAACTCTCTCTCTCCTTGACTCAAGCTAGACTGACACGCTAATGAGAGTATTGGGGATTAAATCGGGGGAAGTTGTCTCAGGGGTGCGTCTGCCTCTGTGTCCTGAGTAGCCCAGTTCTGTTCTGAAGAGGGCTCTCATTCGTATGGCTTTGTTGAATGTGGACCTACCTGGATGTGTGTGTGCGGGTCCGTAAGAGTTATGGAGTGAGGCCCAGTCCCATTTCACCCCTCGCCCCTACCTCTGAGCCCTTAGCCCTCTGTTTTGCGTGTTCACGTCTAGGGGTGGGGCGTCCCGATTCTTGTTGAGATAGAGGGGTGGGTGAAACGGAGGTTTTTCAGAGACTCCAGACAGAGAGATATGAGAAAAACAGTAAAACCGGCGAGACGGAGAACAAGAGACCAAAGAAACCCACAAATGTGAGAATTTTCTCTGTTAAAAAATCACGATCACCACCGTTTTATCTTAGTTTAATGTGGTTTCAGTGGATTTTGGTCGTTTTTCTTCCTAACAAGCATAAAAAAAATCACTAATACTGTGCTAACGTCTCATAGCTAGCTAGCTAACTTTCCCGTTCCACCAGCAGTTCTGATGCCTGGAACAGGAAAATTCTAACAAGAATCTGGAGAATCTCTGACTTCAGCTTCACATCACTGAAGAATTAGGGGGGGTGATAATAAATAACTGCCCCCCTCTTTGAAGGCGTATGAGCCCTAAATGTAACTAAAGCCCAGCAGTGAGGAGCTGAACTTTCCCCTCCTCTGCTGTCCCTGCAGACGGGCAGGGTCGCCTACAGAGCAGCGCTAGTAGCTGATAATGAAGTGACGATGATTTTTTTCCCCCTTTCTTTTTTATTTGAGGTTTTTCACATTTCGTAGAGGAAGATTTCAACCACTACCCCTTGTAACTCAGATTCAAGGGGTTAGAGTGACACTCGAAAACAAAGGGTCGTGGTAAGAAGAAGAAATGGGATTGGGCGTAAGTGTTTTCCCACATGATGAGTATATGCACAGGTTTTTTGCTGCACAGGTGGCCCTGAAGTATTAATCACATTCAAGCACTCAAGCATGTCCCAGCTAACAGGGAGTGCATGTCCTCCACTCTGCTGGAGAGCTGTACCTTTTCCATTGGCTTTATTCAGTCTCCTTCTTTTACAAGTCCAGTCAGTACTCGTCAGTAGTTTTTCCAACTTCTTTCTTGAAGAGCAGAAACAGCAAATACTGCAACTTGTACAGACTGCGGAACAGTTCCGACGTCCCAGTGTTATTGGATGGGTGCCACAGTCACTGGCTTTTTTCAAAACGCAGATTAAAAAACATTTAAAAGCCATTTGTTTAGCTTCTAATGACAGCATGGTGTCACTGGGCGTGGAGATTTTAAGTACGAGTCATTCTTTCTTTGTTTCGTTTATTTATTTATTTGTTGGAAAACCAACCACAGTTTCCCCACATTGGAACCGTAGCATTACATAAACACAGTGACCTGTAAACATCTCCTCCGAAAAGAACGATAATTACTGTATATAATCATTTAAAAGGGTTTTTAGGTGATTTTTAATTTTTTTTTTGCTTTTTGTTTGTACACAGGAATGTGTAAGCAAGGACATCGCCGTATAAAACAATTTGTTCTGTTCAGAGGATAAAGAAATAGATGAAAACCCATTTTTAAGGGTAATGATGAAATTACAAC